>NW_019416714.1:301796-352498 GCF_000390285.2 Anoplophora glabripennis | reverse complement strand
CCCTCTATCTCCACCACTGGAATTACTATGCGATGATTTTTGGTGTCTTTCGCTGTAACATGACGATTTTCTTTGTCAACGGTTAGTTGTTGTTTATCTAAACTTTATCGGTTATTTTTGCCTAGGGAATGCCCTTTTGCGCATTTCCTCGTGGGACATCTAGCATGCATATTTTATATACACACCTAAAATCCATATTGTCACTTTTGTCACATTCCACATTATTTTCACAATCCACGTTTCCGGAAGTAGTATTGTTTCTAAAATGGAAGAAATAATTATTATGAATGAAAAATAACGCGATTTTTCTATGCATGTAAAGTAAATAATTACCGTTACAGTATCTACCTATTTCTTTTGATAAACAAATAATAAAAACTGCATACGTACTGTTTTTCGTGTCTCTTGATCCAACTTAATTTAATGGATTTGGCACGATTAGTCCTTTTCTTTCTTTTTCCAACAATTTTCGGCATTTTACGCGTATTATAATAAATCACTACACTATACTATACTGAGCGAAAACGGCAAGAAACTAAATGAATAAAAATAATTAAATGACGATATAAAATATAAGAAGAGCGGCAGTTGAATATTGAATATGAGCGAAAATGGCAAGAAACTAAATGAGAATAAAAATAAATGTAAAATATAAGATAAAAAGTAAAAAGCGGCGGCGGAACACCTGTATTTCATAGTTTTTTGTTTCCAAGTGACCAAATTAGTTGCACCATCGATTTCCTCAGTTCAATGTAATTATTTTGCTGGACTACTATTGCAGCCGGCAGCCGGCCAATTTTTTAGTTCAGAAATTCACTGCCCTCTACGAAACTTTATTAGATATACTTCCACATTTCTCGTGAGGGCGACATCTATTAATGAGAAGTTGTATTATGCTAGTTCTTTATGAAATATTTATCGGTACAAATCCTAATGAGAAAATTAAGAAAAGGTCAATGTGTCTCCATCTATGAAGTGTTACGACTTTTGATCATTTCATGCTCCTTTTAATACTAGACTCAACTAATTGATTTCCAATTTTTAGGATTAGCCTACATTATTGAATTACTGAACCAAGAAAGTCAGCTCAATTCATTACATTGGTTTCAATCAGTGCAAAGAAAATTTAAAAATGAGAGATTGAAAATCAAAGAACAAAGTAACATTTTAACAAACAGTGATGATACTAAGTTGAGACAAACTTTGACATTAACGGAAAAGAGAATATCTTTATTTGAGAAGGTAAGTTTCTTTTATCAGTGTATGGTACTTCAGAACCACTCGCAATGCTTTGTGTATACCAAATTTCATTATAAAAAAAAGTTAAATAGTATTTATTTTGCGAGTTAAAAATTTTAAGTAAATTTATGTTTAAGTAAAATTTTACTGTATTGCTGCTGTTAGTATTAAGTCTAACGCTGCTCTCTTCTATATCTTTCTGATAGATTTTAGTTGCCTATGGAGAATTTGTTTTATTATCTAAGTTTTTAGCTCATTATTTGGTGGCTTAGAGCAGGAGTGCTCAACTTTAGGTAACTAAAATTACTGCTACAAAAAAAATAAATGTTATGAAGATTAATTTGGTAACAACCAGGATAAACACTTTTTTTTGTAATAGAGGGAAATGTGTGCAATGTAATTTATACAGGGTGATTCATTAACAATGGGAAAATCGAAAGCTGTAGATACTACACGTGAAATAGTGACCATTGGCGCAAACATGCTTTATCCGAAAGTTGATATTTTCCAAACTACAGGGTGTTGAAAGTTAAAATTTTAAATAGTTTTTTGTGATTATTCTGAAAATATGTAGGTTAGGAACTTGACAATTTGTGAAACTATATCTTTTAAGCGACGAATAAGATGCATGTTGCCATTTCAGCTTTGCTCATAGAGGGCGCCACTCATGACCAATTTTACTAAAAATTTGGTTAATATCTATTTACCCTGTATTTCTAACATGAAACTCTATTCAAAACCTGAAATAGCAATCATTTTTCCATTAATTATGTATACTTGTTTAATTTCAAGAAAAATCGATTTAACGAACACTATCTTTTGATATTACGATAAATTAAAACAAACCAAGTGTTTTTTTATTCTTCTTTCATTCGAGACCAAATAGAAAAATCAAGAGGATTGAAGTACGGACTTCTGTTTGGCCAAGCAAAAATGCTTCCACGGCTTGAAGAAGTTATTTAAGAAGAGATGTGGTTCATGCACGACGGAGCTCCACCGCATTTTTCTAGGCCAGTGCGTGCATATTTAGATGCAGTTCTTCCAAATCGCTGGATTGGCCATGTAAGCATTTTTGCTTGGTCACCCAGAAGTCCGGACTTCAATTCTCTTGATTTTTCTATTTGGTCTCGAATGAAACATATAGTTTACAAAGTTTATTGGCTCGCGTGAAGAGTTGTGGTAGATAATACAAATCGCTATCAACGAAGTCAGACGCAATCCGAATATGTTGTTTCAAACTCGAAGATCTCTCAGAAAACGTGTAAAGTGTATCAGCGTCAACGATGGTCGAACAATTACTTATTTGTTTTATTGTTAATCGTTGTAATAACACGAAGAAACACTTGGTTTGTTTCGCTTTTAGTTTCTCGTATTATCAAAACATAGTGTTCGTTAAATCGACTTTTCTCGAAAACGGATTGAGATGCCGAAATGAAACAAGAATATATAATTAATGGAAAAATGATTGCTCTTTCAGGTTTTGAATCAAGTTTCATGTTAGACAAACAGGGTAAAAAGTTGTTAACTAAATTTTCGGTAAAATTGGTTGTAAGTGGCGCCCTTCTTATCTTATTTGTCGCTTAAAAAATTCACAAATTTCCAAGTTCCCAACCTACATATTTTCAGAATAATTACAAAAAAACGATTTAAAATTTAGCTTTCAACACCCTGTATTTCCGAAACTATCAACTTTCGGATAAGGCATGTTTGCACCGATGGTCACCATTTCACGTGTAGTATCTTCAAGTTTCGATTTTCCCATTGTTAATGAATCACCCTGTATAATCAATGCATTGTTTTGTGAATATCGTCTTCATTTGTAGTTATAATCAAGAGATCGCCACTAGCCTAACAAAATATTTTACTTGATATAGATAGCTAATTGGAAAATTGTATTCTTTTTTTCTTTGCAGGAATTCCAGCTTCTGTATTACAGCTTCAGTAGCGCAAGATTATTCTTTCAAGTTTAAGATAATTTTGTCCATATAAATACATTATTTAAGGTTACCAGTTTATATGTTATTATTTTATATAAAGTGATATTTTGTATAGGTAAACATATTTTAAGAAAATTAAATTATACAATAAATTATATGATTTCTGCCCATTAAATACAATATGTATTATGTACGGGGTGGTTCAAATTGGTTGGTTTTCAAGGGTTATTGCGAATCTGTCATAGATAGAGCAAATCTGTTACACAACTCCAGAACTCTGTTTTTAAGAAAATAACAATGGCACAAACGGCATCTCTACCTGTTACCGTTTTCGACCTACAGGGCGTTTCTCAATTTTTGGCTAAGCCGACTGTTGCCCTTTTCTCGTTCCTTTTCCAATATATCTTAAAATGTTTGAACATTCTGCAGGCACTTTTTTGAGATACATTATTCGATGACATAAAAATAAATCTGATAATATTTTTAGTTTTTGTCATATGACTACAACTTCTGTTTCTTTATAGGGAACAACCATTATTTTATTTCAATATTAGAAAGAGGGCTAAAAATGCATTTAAAAGATTTGCAGAAAATATCAAATTTTCAAAATACCAACGATATTTAAGTTTTCTGACTAAGATGGCTTTGAAAACAAAGTTTGACGTTCAACATTATTAGAAGCATGTTAACACAAACCAAAAATGATTCTTTACTCAAATGAAGACAAAAAACACAAATTAAAATTGAACTTGAATACTTATGGATCTTACACTAAACTAAGGAACAAAATTTACAACAGAGCTAACCGAGAAGAACAGGAAAATAATGTTCTACAGTGCGTTTGACAAAATCCTAATACATCATCTAGACTTCTAGACAATAGAAGTAGGTATTAAACAGAATACTACATACATTTTCATTTCTTCGATTAAAATATTTTATTAAATTGTATTTGTCTTTATTTGAGTAAAGAACCATTCTTGGTTTGTGTTAACACAGTCTGTCTGAAAACTTAAATATTGGTATTTTGAAAATTTTATATTTGCCGCAAATCTACACAAAAAATAATAAGTATATATTTTTGGAATGCATTTTTAGCACTCTTTCCGATATTGAAATAAAATATAGGGTGTCTCCCATATAAAAAAAGTTGTGGTGATATCAAAAAACTAAAAATATCGTTTATTTTTATGATTTTATGTCATCGAATGTATCTCATAAAAGTGCCTGTAGAATGTTCAAACCGTTTTAAGATATCTTGAAAGGGAAATGAGAAAAGGATACCAGTCGATTTAGCCAAAAATCAAGAAAAAATTTAAACCACCCGGTACATGGTCATTCACATAACGTTCTATCCCGTTATCTTTTTTATTTTCATATCTAGAAAAGAATGGTATGAACGAAAGTTGTAGGAAATTTTCTTATAATTTAAAAACTGTACTTGGAAAAACAATAACTGATTGTTGCATTTCGGAGAAACAAACCAAATATTTTTTTGACAACACTGTATATTTTAGCAGCACTAATGAACAGACCTCATGGAACAAGTAGAGATTTTACCTGTAGAAATACAGGGTGTACCTTAAGTGATGACTTTAATTTCAAGGGGTGATTCCTTATATTTTAAGCAAAAAAGTGCATATGAACATCGGACCGCAAGTGCTTCGTTACCGAGATACAGGGTGTCAAAGTTGGCACACGTTCCAAAATTCCTGGAGTGTTGCGTATGACATTACAAGAATTTACAATTCTGTTTCTTAAGTGATTTTCATCTACAACTGGCGTTGCATAAACAAGCGACTTCAGATGTCCCCAAAAGAAATAGTCCAGAGGATTTAGGTCTGGAGATCGTGCTGGCCACGGCTGAGGTCCTCCCCGACCTATCCATCGATGAGCAAAAGTGTCATTAAGATGTTGGCGAGCAGCAAGACTGAAATGAGCAGGTGCCCCGTCGTGCATAAACCACATGTCATTTCTGGTTGCTAGTAGTACATCTTCTAACAGACCAGGCAATGTTTCAGCTAGAAACTGTCTGTAAGTCTCACCATTCAGTCGAGGAGGAAGAAAATGCGGTCCGATGACATGATCACCAATAACTCCGGCCCACACATTCACCGAAAACTGCTGCTGAAATCCACGTTCTCCAATAACATGGGGATTTTCATAGTTCCAAAAATGATTATTGTGGAAGTTTATGATGGCATCCCGTGAAAAAGTTGCCTCATCTGTGAACAGAATTTTAGACGTAAAGTTGGGATTCTGCGCAGTTTTTTGGAGAAACCATCGACAATAATCTAACCGTGCAGGAAAATCTCTTGGCAACAGTGGTTGCACGCGTTGAATGTGGTACGGATAAAGTAATTTTGTGTGCAAAACCCTCCAAACACTTTGATGACTTATGTTAAACTGTTCAGATAGTCTTCGGGTACTACTTGACGGATTAGCTTCCACTTCTTGTAGGACTGCTTCTTCTAGTTGTGGTGTCATTATTGTTCTCGGTCTACCAATACGTTCAGCGTGAGCATTTAAAGATCCAGTTTCGCACAGTCTAGCATGGAGCCTTATGAAAGTTCTTTCTGATGGAAGTAGTGTATTGGGAAATCGTTTCTAGTAAATTCGACGGGCTTGTGCAACATTTCCATCTGCTAGCCCATAAATGAAATGTATTTGAGCTTGTTCAACGTTATTCATAGTTAACTGCACACTAAAAGATAGTCAACTGACAGTATCTTGTCACTTTTAATGCCAAATATCATCGGAATTTTGTTATCACAGGAATTTTTGTATTTCAACAAAAAAACATTTCTTTAAAATCTTTTTTAAGCAGATAAGGTAGGAGAA
The DNA here is from genome assembly GCF_000390285.2 of Anoplophora glabripennis. Taxonomy (NCBI): domain Eukaryota; kingdom Metazoa; phylum Arthropoda; class Insecta; order Coleoptera; family Cerambycidae; genus Anoplophora; species Anoplophora glabripennis. The sequence continues at coordinate 346,481 of NW_019416714.1, read as the reverse complement.
TCGACTATTCTAGTCCAAAATGGCATACAGGGTAGCAGAAAAAAGTTGCGATGGATTAAAGAGGCCGAAATCGTTGCCGGTGGCGCCCTCAAAAAAATACACCTAAATTGACCACAGCTTTGAATTTGTCATTCCAAAAAACCCCCGTGTATGAAATATCATTAAATTATTTCGAATCAGTCGAAAGATATTTAAGAAAATGCGATTTATTTTCCCAACTTTGACACCCTGTATCTCGGTAACGAAGCACTTGCGGACCGATGTTCATATGCACTTTTTTGCTTAAAATATGACAAGGAATTACCCCTTGAAATTAAAGTCATCACTTAAGATATACCCTGTATAATTCAAAATTTTCTGGAACAGTTTACAACAAATTGTTGTAGATAAATACGTCGTAGAACTTACAATGGGAACGTCCCACTACAAAAAAAAATGAATTTCTTTAATAGTTACAATTTTACAGGATTTCTCACGGTGACGGCCCATTAGAATAATTTCAGAGACTACTTTCCATTTGAATTTTGAAAATTTGGGATACCGGGGTTTCGGGCATGCCCTTCTCAACTAAAATAATGGCGGTCCCGTACCACTTCTGGTTATACGGGAAGTCGCCATCAACTTGCTTATTTTAAATGAAACACCCTATATATTATTGCAATTTTGGATTATACGTATTATTTTAGGTGGACTTTTATGAAGTTCCCCTATTCCTAAAATTAACTGGTTTAAAAAAAATGGGGAGAAACGGTGACTAGCTTCAAACCATGTGTATTTTATAGTAAGAAAGATAAAGTAACAATATTTATAGGGGGATAGCTAGACCCCTAAGCTTCCCATCCATACTTTCAAAGTGGCTTAAGTGTGCTAGAAATTTAATGTCGAGTTTAGTTAACTTCAAACCTTCATAAATCGTTTTTTTTTAATGGAACACCCTGTATGTTTTTCTATATTCTGATGTACAATTTTATTCTCTTTCGAACGGTATCAGGGTTCTCTATACCTATCTCTTCTAGTTTTTAAGTTATCTACTATTTTTTGTGTAATCACCTAAAATCATGTAATTTCTTGCGAGGATAGCTGTGGAATTTTTAGCAAAACTTCAAAACAAACAACTAAACTGTCACCAGTTATTTATTATTATTTATTCACAGACGTTGCAATGGGATTCTAAGCAGAACATTTACAGTTTTTAATGAGACATATCCCAATTTTCCACCAATGAGCAGAATAAAGTTAAGAAAAATTATAAAAAATCAAGTTCATACATAGTAATACACAATTTTAATTATGTATGCTGATAATATAGTAGGGGAGCCCAAGAGGGGATTTTCGTATTTACTCAAGTGCGGCAGATTAACATATGGGAGATACCTTGCACCCTGTTGAGTAACTCCACCATATCTAAGCCCTCTATATAAAGCCGCGCGTGTAGGGCAGCCAATCAGAATAGTAAAAAAAATCGATAGTTGGAAATACTCGAGCACATCAGATTAAGGTATGATGGGTATGCTGAAAAGTGTGCATTTCAATAATCTGACGATTTGAGCGTGAAGTAAGGCAGTCGGACGGTCACAAAGTTCCAAAAAAAAAAACGTCACCTCGACATTCTCGAGCGCGGTCGAATTTTTTCTGTTTTGAAGGAAATAATTCAAGGATAACGGGAAAAATATAATTGCCGATTTCCACAAGCCGAAGTAACAAAACTCGTTCATAAAGTTTAGCGCGAGCAGCTGCAGGGAAATATGTATTCCCCACTTCGCGTCTGTCACTCCCTTTCGCTCTTTCTCGATCTTTGACTCTCTCGCATCATCCCCACGCATCATCACAACTATGGCACTATGGTGGTATTGTATGTACAGGGTGTCCCGAAATTAATGCAACAAAACTTGGTCATAGATTCTTAAGACAAATTTAGGGGGCCCGTATTTTTTATTTTTGCCAAGTAGCCCCCTGAAGTCCGCCCTTTTTTTCATATCTCTGAATCCTGTTATACGAGAATCACTAAATTTGGTACACAGGGGTTTTATGACATCAAGAAAACGATAAAAAACTTTAAAAATATTGTTTTTTATTAACCTCAACCATAATTTTTTTTTACGTCTATCAATTGTAATTTTATAAGAGAGATTGCCGAAAGTATATATTATATGTGTTTATATGTATTATAATTAAAAGAAATAGATTTACGTGTGCAGAAAGTAAAATAAACTTTGTTTTTACAAATTTCATCAAAATTTGTTTGCATGCTATTTTTCGCGCATTTTATTTGTTACATTCGGTGATTTAAAAATAAAAATAATGAAAATTTTTTGTTTCAAACCGTCAGATTAAGAAAACCCCTCCAAATAATCGTCAGATTATGGATCAGCATGACCAGAGGGCATCAAGCTGAACCATCTATATGAAAATCAGACGCGCTCGAATATTTCAAAATGGCGATTTTTTTTTGCATTTTCAATAAACTGCCACGAGTTTGAATCACATCTGAATCATCAGTCTTTTGAATGGGAGCTTCGTTCGGGTTCACTTAACATCTCTGAATATCTGACGTGCTCGAGTAAATTTATTTTTTTCCTCATTTTTAGCCTTTCCGTACGGCCCCCCACCATCCAAATCGACAATTAACATAATTATGTCCGTTATCGGAGACACGTAGGGCATATACACTATCAATCACTGATGCGTTCCCCCCACCGGTGAAAGGGTGGGGATCATACAACCTTTTTTTCTTTCTACCATCTAATCTTTAAAATCCAATAGGTTGCCACGACGCTCAAGTAAATCCTCATTTAGCATTGTGGGCTCCCCTATTAAAAATGCACTAAGATAAAAAAAATTACTTAAAAAAGTCATAAGTGTTCAATATGACCCCCATTAACAGCTGACATCATCAGTCACCGCTTTTGCTATTTTAGCTGTAAGCAGTTCATGGAACGCTCTTCGTATTCGAGCAATCAAATCCTCTTTTGAAGCAACGGGCGTAGAATAAACTTTTGCTTTATTACTCCCCAAACAAAAATCTAATGGAGTGAGGTCGGGAGACCTAACTGGCCAATTCCACGGTCCAAGGCGTCTCATCCATCTATCTTCAAACATTTCAGTCAGCTGTTGATCGATTTTATTGTGACAGTGAGGTGGAGCCCCATCTAATTAATACCAACACTTCCCTAGTTGGTCTAAAGGTATATCATCTAGAAAATCTGCCACAACGTTTGCAAAATATTGAGATATCTGTCGGCATTTAAATTTTCTTCGTAGATATGGTAAGAAATTTGGTTATCTTTAATTAGACAAAGAACATTTACGCTAAATTTATTTTGAAAGTTTCTTTCCCTTATAACATGAGGATTTTCAGACGGCCACAAATGAGTATTATGTCTATTAAAAATACCTTCTCTCGTAAATTTTGACTCATTTGTCCATATATGTTGCAAAAATTGTGGATCTTCTTGGTATCGCACTAACATCGTTTCACAAAATTGTACACGTTGCACGAAGAGCAAAAAATAGCTTAAATATCATTAGTTCTTAGCATCCTGTGAATGGACGCTCGTAAAATGCCTAAATCATACTCTGCGGCACGAGTTGAGGATTCTGGATGAAGATTAAGATAGGCTAGCACATTTATTACATTATCTCCTTTTGAAGTTTTTGTTTTTTGGTAAAATTCCTTTTGCACAAATTCGAACTTACTCTAGTTGATTTACTAAAATTCTTAACTTTTTTCTGCTCATTGGTGGCAAATTTGGATATGTCTCATTAAAAACTTTACATGTTCTGCATATAATCCCATTGCAACGTCCGTGAACGAATAATAAATTTAAAATATCAGCATTTGAATATGTATTGTTTTCCATTTCTTATTATAGCTGTTTTACATTGACAATTTATTGATCAATTAGTTCATGAAGTCGCTTCATCAAGACAAGTGTAATGCACCAAATCAGCTGTCAAATAACTTCATCAATTTATTCATCAAGTTCTTGACGAATTAGAGCATGTTCTAATTTTCGTCAATTTCTTCGTGAAGTTCGGAAGTACCAACCCAACAGATTTTCAGCCTCAGATCAGTAATGAGGTTATGTTATTGGAATATGTAAATAATTGTGGCATTTTACATGGTTTTTACTGATTTTTTACTTACAAAAACTAATATTTATATATATATGTAACAGAACGGTACCTCTGTTGTATCACTACAATTATGAGTGGAAAGAGTTACATTTTTGAAATTTATTTGCTTCTTTGATTCGTTGGTAGAACTGATTCGTGCGTCAAAAAACTTGACAAAGTCTGTACCAGTGTAAAACCACACTGTTTACCAATAAATTAGTGAATTAATTGATGAAGAATTTCATCAATTTATTCATGAATAAATTAACAATGTAAAACAGCTATTATAAACACTAAACTAAAACTAAACAGCTATTACAAACACTAAATTAAACTGTCACTGCAAGATACTAACAACAAATTGACAGTTTAGTCGTTTGTTTTGAAATTTTGCTTTGCTTTTTGCTGAAAAAAAAAAACTACATGATTTTAGGTGACGACACAAAAAATAGAAGATAACTTAAAAACTAGAAGAGATAGGTATAGGGAACCCTGATACCGTTGGGAAGATAATACAATTGTGTATCAGAATATAGAAAAACATACAGGGTGTTCCATTAAAAAAACCGACTTATGAAGGTTTGAAGTTAACTAAACTCGGCATTAAATTTCACCCTGTATGCAATTAAGCCACTTTGAAAGTATGGATGGGAAGCTTAGGGGTCTAGCTGTCCCCCCTAAAAATATTGTTGCTTTATCTTTGTTACTATAAATACACATGGTTTGAAGCTAGTCACTGTTTCTCTCCATTTCTTTGAAAAAAATTAAATATCTCGAAAATGGTTAATTTTAGGAAAGGGAGACTTCATAAAAGTCCACCTAAAATAACAAGTAAAATCCAAGATTGCAACAATATGCTCCATTTAAAATAAACAAATTGATGGCGGTATTCCAAATTTTCAAAATTCAAATCGAAGTAGTCTCTGAAATAATTCTAATGGGCCGTCACCGTGAGACATCCTGTATATACCAAATAAAATAAAATCTTACCATTTGAAAAATTAAGGGACAAAAGCAACTAATGATCGAAACTCTACAAAGCCTGTGAGCTTGGGAAAAATGAATTGAAAACAGCATCTTAGATAACGAATCCCGCCAACACCAAACTAATGAAGCTTTCGGGCTAAAATTTTTACCACTTATTAAACAATCCTGATTTACGATCAAAATTGCATTCATTAGCAATTGAAAAAAACGGCAATTTTCGACCATTATTGAGCCCTCGCGTATAAACAAATTATCGGAATTTAATTGCACTTGTCTCAATTTACAGGTTTATTTGATACCCACTTTTTTTTGTATAAACCTTTTTTCATTGTAAATAAGTTTTTTTACGACAAAAAACCACTTTTCCATAACTTTGACCATTGTTTAAATAAAGTTTCCCAACGAGTCTCGAGTTGATTTTTTGATATTTTGTTTATAACACGATTCTGAACAATATTCCGCAGAGAAATTTCTAACGGTATTTTTTTCCCAAAAAAAAGCTATAGACTGGCCTATAAGGTATTAATAATAAAACTAAACCAAGTGCTTTGGTAAAATTGTATTATATAAATTATAAATGTACATCAAACATATAAATAACAATAAAGTATATATCCTTAATATTTCCGACATATTTTCCAACAAAAAAAAATTATTTTGTTATACGGTACAGTTTAACACTAATTACAACATTTGGAGGCATTGCCGATGTGAGGAGCGTAAGTTTTTGTTAGTTTCTGGCAAGCACTATTTAACTTTTTCTCTTTAGGGGTACTCGAAGTTTCACTCTTTTCATTTTGATTTGTTTCACCTTCTACATTTATAACGCCTTTCTTATTTACAACAGTAGGTCGTACAGTGGAATGCAACACAAACTTTTTTGTTAAGGAACTATAGGATTGAGCTTGATGTAACGGAGTTTTGTTGAACAATTCAGGTAGAGCTATACATATTTTCTTCTTAACGTGGAAATACTTACTTAAAATACCATTTTTCTTTAAATTACATTTTTCCACTCGATCGTGAATACTTTGTTTTTGTAATAAATTTATGTACGTCGCGTCTAAATACTTTTTTGGGCATTTCGTAGAGCAGTAAGCTACACCGCTGTCCACCTGTAAATACTTTTGATTTCTCGAGTATTTTTCAGATTCATTTATGGATTTGTCTGCAACAAGTAGAGATAAATTACTTTGTATGCTAAAAATAGTCGATATTAAAACCGAAGGTGATCCGTCTTCTTGTACTTCGTTTATTCTGTTTAAAGATTGATTTTCTTTAAGGTGTGCCGTTTTGCCATTTTTTTTCTTTACGAATTTATGCTTTCGTGTAACCATTAAGTTTGTATTTGATGTGTTCTTTTTACCGCTGTTATTGTTACTTTTAATTTTATGTTTCTGATATTCTGTGTTTTTATTAGAGTGAAGCGAGACTTTATTCGAACCAAATTTCTTATTTTCGTTTGATCCGGCACTCGCACCTGTTTCCTGGGAATCACTGCTGTCGTCATGACTGTCCCTTCTCCCCTGAAAAGATTTTGTTGACGAGTTCAATTTCTCGGCCTGTTTTTTTCGTTTTTCACTGTCATCGTCGCTAGCGTCTGAAGAACTGCATGACGCAGTACGATTTTTATGGAATTTTAGTTTTCTTTTTTCGTACAGTTGATTTCTATTTAAAAATTTTCTTGGAGTGGTTTCCAAAATATTGAACATTTCCGACTCTTCGAAGATTTCATTCAACTGCAAATATGAAGAAGTACCAATTTGGGAAGGTGGGGGAATTTCATTATTGTATTTCGCCGACTCGACTTCTTTATCACTTTTAATTGTTACTTTGGGTATTTCTGATTTCAGGTTACTCTTATACATTCTGACTTTAGTATTTGAATCGGTTAATTTGTTATCTCCATTTTTTTTATCTTCGATTATCTTATCCCCTTTTCTTCCTTCTGATTCTGCTATTCGTTCTTGGACAGCTAAATTTAGACGTCCCTCCGAACGTGATCCTCTACGAATTAATGGTTCACCTAAATTTTCTTGTCGTGCACAAGGAGAAATATCCTCCCCCTCTTCTTCATCCTCCTGCACGATGCTGCATTTTCTAGACCTCTGAAACAAACATTTTTTATTTTCATAATTTCCTGCAAATTATTTTATTAACTATGTAACTTTTCTATATACAATCGAAAATATTATTAAGGAGGTCATCGGGGGTTATCATGCTAATGCAAACAAAAATATTTTTTATGACTATAAAGTAAGTAGATTGAGATACTTGCTTATAGATATTGAATAAAATCTAATAAATAAAAATTTTTACCCAATATGCATAAATAAATGTCAAAAATTGCACCAGAATAGCATGCAATAGCGCACGAGTATGCCGAGTTTATTATTTGTACGTTGGCAGTCATTGTCTTGTATACAGATTTAGTTACATGCGTAAGTAGCATACTACTATGATGCACTTCTGTGAATACAAATGTTCCTTCTAAGACAAGGGTTTAAAGCGATTACATTTATGAAAGTATAATACAATTTGATATACAGTCTGTCCAAGATAAGAATGGGATAGCATTAGGATCTAGGAAATGGTAAGAGATGCAGGGTGGCAAAAATTAGAAAAAAATTGTGTTTTTTTATACCTAACATTATGCCGTTTAGAATGTTTTAAAATTCCGTGTAGTTCCGGAGATATTCGAAAAAAAACGAAATTTTGCAAAATCGTTTTATTTTTTTTCTGTCTTTATTTGAAAACGAATTTTAAAATAAATTGCACATTTACATTGCCACTTTTTTCGCTCTATCCAATGACGTCAACATTTTTGCAATCCGACGTTTTTTCTTCGAGGAACCATCATCTTAGTCCACAGTACAGGCCCCCTCTGGAAAGTTGATTACCACATACTTTATAACTCCTGAGGAGCTTCGTTTTGACGAGTCTACCACATTTTTCCTCTGCGACTTTTCTCGATTCCTCCGCTTTTCCACTCGGAAAAGTCCAAAAACATGGCAATTTCCCGGGGTCTTGAAAACTCAAGACCATATCTTTTATTTTTAGCTTAAATAACTGGAAATTTTGTTGCAAATGCCGATTTAAATTTGTCCGACAGAAATTCCTCCGACATTGACGTGTCTACCGGTCGAAACATGCTAAAATAACAGGGTATTGAAAATCAATTACCACATAGGTAATTTTTAGTAAAATTAATTGTAAATAATTAATTCAGTCAAAAAGTATTGTTGTCCGACAAATTTCAAGCCGCGTTTTTTCAGTCCGACAGCTGGAAATCGGAATTTTGACAGGGTATGAAAAATCGATTACCACATGTCGGACAAAAATAACACACGATAGAAAAGTGTTTTTTATAAGCAAAAATTGTAATGTCCGACAAAAATATATCCGCAAATCGTCAGTCCGACAAAAAAAGATGAAAAAAATTTCGTAAAAAATGTGCACATGTATTTATAATTTCTAATAAGGTATTTTCATGTATTAAGCAAAATTCCATATAAATATACAATACAGGGTGTTTCAGAAAGACCTTCCTTAAATACAGGGGGTGAAGACGACAAAAAATAAGAATTTTTTGTCATATGAACTACATATATGTCTATCTTCTCTTCTCAAAGCTCAAGCTTACTTTGAGAAAAGTCACTTATTTTATAGTGTAATATTGTAAGAGTTTAATTAAAAGCCTTTTTTCTCGAAAATCGTCCGCATTAGGAAATTCTAACCAGAGTACATTATTTTTAGAAAATAAAATTATACAATTGAAATTAGAGCCCAAATGGTAAAAAACCTAACCTTAAAAAAAATATACTTAAATTGTAATAGGAATGTAGCATAAATAGCGCTTTCTATGAAATATACAAAAAATAATTAGACTAGCGTATTTGGCACCCTTAAAAACCTTTGGCTATCAAATTTCATAAAAATATTTCGCACTATTTGGAAATTTTCATAAAAATGTTATTTAAAAAATTTTATTTTGTCTCTCTGTATCTCGAAAACAAGAGGAGATAGACATAGAGTTCATAAGACAAAAAAATTCTCATTTTTTATCATACTAGCACCCTCTTTATTTACGGGAGGTCTTTCTGAAACACCCTGTATATATTTTTCGTTTTATTCTTGTAATTGTAAATCTATATGCTCAATTTAGCCAAATAAATATCGAGAAGAGAATTAAACGATTTCAAAAAAGTATGTATGGTGTAAAAAAATTATGCACAAAAGTTTTGGGATTTTCTTTTAGAAAAATAGGAAAATTTTTGTAAACAAAAATAACAAACGCGAATGAAAACTTGAAAGAGAAAAAAGGATTTTTATATCAAGTATTAATCGCCTCAAAAATAACTTTTTATTTGTTTTTTGTTTATAACTTTTAAATTTTTAAGCATAAAATAAGCAATATTATAATTATTTATTTGAAATAAATAATAATTTACATAATAATAATTAATAACCATTTATAAATTTGAAATTTTTGGAGTGAAAAATTTAAATTTCATCACATTTATTGACTTATTGATCTTTTAATAATTTGCGGACATTAAATTGTCGGACACTTATATCACTATTTTGTACAGTAAATTTAAAAGTGAAAAAATTGAAAATTAGATATGTGGTAATCGATTTTTCATACCCCGTGAAAATTCCGATTTCCAGCTGTCGGACTGAAAAAACGCGGCTTGAAATTTGTCGGACAACAATACTTTTTGACTGAATTAATTATTTACAATTAATTTTACTAAAAATTACCTATGTGGTAATTGATTTTCAATACCCTGTTATTTTGGCATGTTTCGACCGGTAGACACGTCAATGTCGGAGGAATTTCTGTCGGACAAATTTAAATCGGCATTTGCAACAAAATTTCCAGTTACTTAAGCTAAAAATAAAAGATGTGGTCTTGAGTTTTCAAGACCCCGGGAAATTGCCATGTTTTTGGACTTTTCCGAGTGGAAAAGCGGAGGAATCGAGAAAATTCGCAGAGGAAAAATGTGGTAGACTCGTCAAAACGAAGCTCCTCAGGAGTTATAAAGTATGTGGTAATCAACTTTCCAGAGGGGGCCTGTACTGTGGACTATCAGGTTCTTTTTTTTAAATACATCGCTGCTATTTTTGTAACAATCTAAAGTAATTTTTAATTCTGAATTAGATGATATTACTATTGCAATTGTTTAAAAAAGTTTTTAGATTGTTTTAGCTATCATTTAAAATTTCTCCTGAGTATGGCTCTGAACACTCAAAATATCTATTGGAGGAAGTCATAACAGTATAAAAGTCAATACAGTATAAAATATCCAACATTTTTTTTACTACTGTGGGAACACAAGTTCTCTGGTAGGCCTCTGTGTTCATAGAAAATAATGTTTACAAATAAGAAATAGTATGGAAGCAAATTTGCCTGTTTCAGTGTCAGTGCCATAAATCCTTATGAATAAAGACCCTCATCTGGATATTATAAACACAACATTTTCTAGGTAGCTGACCGTACCCTTAGGCAGGCAATCTGGGAACATTCTCGAGTTGACGGGCATATTGAGCGGTCCTAGCCCAGTACTTATTCTTTCATTTTTTTGTCAATCAGTTACCTAATAAAGAGTTAGAGTGTTACCTGGCGTGATATTATTTTGGTGGATATCGAATACCCCACACTACTATAAGCAATACTAATTAGAAATAATAAAACATTTCATAAATTCATATTATTTTTTTATTAGGTACTTTTTTAAATTATTGATTAAAAAAAATTGTTGAATATTTTGTGCTGTATTGACTTTTATACTGTTGACTTCCTCCAATAGACATTTTGAAAGTACTCAGGAAAAATTTTAAATAATAGCTAAAACAAGCTAAATACCTTTTTAAACATTACAATAGCAATATCATCTAATTCAGAATTAAAAATGACTAGATTTTGTCATAAAAATAGCAGCGACATATTTAAAAAAATGAACCTGACGATGGCCCCTTGAAGACGAAACGTCGAATTGCAAAAATGTTGACACCATTGGATACAGCGAAAAAAGTGGCAATGTAAATGTGCAATTTATTTTAAAATTTGTTTTCAAATAGTCAGAAAAAAAATAAAACGATTTTGCAAAATTTCGTTTTTTTTTTCGGATATCTCCGGAACTACCCGGATTTATAAAACTTTCCAAACGGCATATTGTTAAGTATAAAAAAACACAACTTTTCTCTAATTTGAGCCAACCCGTATTTCTTACCATTTTCTAGATACTAATGCTATCCCATCCTTATCTTGGACACACTGTATATAGTATTATACTGTGATGATGTTATTGCAGCGCAAAAAATATTCTAAAAATTATACTGAAATTATTGAAATGTTAATTTTAAAATGAGAAATGATATTAAAAATGACATAATTTATCAAAATGTATAAGATTGTTATATGCCCTGTGATGCAAAGTATAAATATTTCATTGTTTATATGCTGCTGTATTTTTTACTTCTTGTATTGAAAGTTTATCATATTTTATAAACAAAAAAAAATATTTCAAGTCATACTTCATTTGAAACTTTCCCATTATTTTATTATTCTAAATTGAATTATACAAATAAACACAAGTTGAATATAATCTATTTCTAATGACTATATTGTGTATTGAAACATTTATTTAAATTTCCCTCATTCTGATTCATACTCAATTGCGCTGTTGCCGTTACTCCTTGACGTTCATTATTTGGCGGACAAGTCAGTATCAAACTTTTAATGTTTGATAACTTATTTCTGCGAAATGTGAGGTAACCTACTTTTTTCTTTCTCTCATCTATTAATTAATGATTTAGATAAATGTCTATATTTTTTCATCTTACCATTTGCATCTTTTCACCCGTAATTCGATTGTAAGGGCATGTATTAGTGATGTAACGAATATCCGCATTCGCATTCACATTCGCAAATATTCGTTTGATTTATGACATTCGCATTCGCATTCGCAAATATCTTTGAATCTTTTGCGAATGTGAACGTGAATGAAAAATACAGAATGTGGAAACACTATTAGGTAAATTAAATAAAAAAGTATTCATTTCTTTTCTTTTTAATTACAAAACTTACTTAAAACAATTATATCTTTCTATAATCAACCTTTATATTTGGTGTTAATTAATCACCTTTCTATAGACATTAGAAAACAAATAATACTATGTTTATACAGGGTGTTTTTGAATGGAGTAACATAAAAGATACCAGTGAATCTACATTTCAAAAGAACACGATCTGCAAAAAATCGCCTTAGTAAAATGTTCACCCCTGAAGAGATATGAGCCATCAAAGTTCCCAAAAAAATTATGAAAATTGGCTGTAATTTGAAAACCGAACGAGGTACAAATAACAAATTTTTTACAGGTTGTTTACTAACACAGATGTGAGTTTTCAATTATTTTTCGAAAATTTTAACCCCTCGAAAGGGGTTGAAAAAACCACCCCTCAAGCCATTTTTTGCCATAACTTTTATATTTCGTAAAAACTCGATATCCAAAAATACGCATTAGATAAACTGGTTCTTTTAGAAACTTTTACCTCTCTAGCAATTTTCTTTTAAAACTTTTCGTTTATTGATAAAAAAATAAAATGTATTACCATTCACCTCACACCGTATATGATTGCAATCAATCAAAGAAAAACTAAATGTGCTGTTGTCATGCCAGTTGTCACAATTAACTCTTCTGTAAGTTGTCACTGTTATCAGCTAAATACTTTTTGGGTGTAAATTAACAAGAATTATGCCAAATTTTACTAATGACATTATATATTATTAAACAGTCTAACCTCACAATTCATAAACTCATTTGAGCCGGTAGCAAAAACAAAACAAAATTCCAATCATACAAAAATACCGTTCTACCAACCTAACAACGCTAATTTCTTTAGCCTCTAGCGCCGCTGTCACCGGAAATATTATATGCGTCGCACGCGGCATATTTTGAATCATAAACGGCGCTAGATTTAAAAACTGAATATTCGTATTCGCATTCGCGAATGTCAACAACAAATGTTTGCATTCGCGAATGCTTAAAAACTGGCATTCGTTACATCAGTAGCATGTATCATAGCATTTCCCATAACAACCTATGTAAAATATTAAAATTTTTGGCATTAATTAAAAACTAAACCAAATCGATAAATAATTCAAGAATAATTCACAGAATTTGATTCCACATTGCAAAAATAATATATCTCAATAATTTGAAATTGACTGGATTTTTTCATAGCACTCGATCCTCCTTAACAAGTATTTAAAAAATATTTACTGTCTTTTGCAAATAATTTTTGATTAGTTAAAAACGTCTATACAGGGTAACCCAGAGTAAATTTAAATTATCTTTATGTAAACCTTGTATAGGTTGTACGTACAGGAGGAATATAACTATTAACAAGCAGCAAATGTATGCAGAGATTATCAGTAATCATGGTACAATAGTTGAGAGAATAATGTTCATTCACGGTAGAGGTGTTCTGTAAAGTGAACGATTTTTACACACTATAATAGGTTAAAAATGCCTACTGGTCCGGAAGTGTCGATTTATGTTTGAAAGGAACTCTAGTGTAACTAACATTATTATCAGCAAAATCAAATGCCCCAGTGGCAATTAAAATATAACACTTTGCAGGTTAAATCTCACCTACATTCCAACACATCCCTAGATAAACTAGGGGGGGACTATTCACTGTTTGTCCGACCTATGACATACTAATGAGAACTAATAAGTTCAAAACCACTTTTTAGACGCTTACTCAAAGTATGTTCAAAATTATAATTTAATCAGCCACTAGTTTCAAATGTGACAAATAACAATAGTTGGGAAAGTGACATATTACATACCTGTGGTAAATCACCTGGAGTCCGTGGAATACTTAAAAAAGGCCTGGTTGTAGTGCATTTATTTTTTTCTGATGCCTGTATTGCTTGAGAAACGGACAGTTGATCTGGCCTCTTGTTTTTGTTTAGTTGCTCTTGGGCTTTAGATTTTAATTTTCTTTCGGCAAGTAAGTAATAAGTAGCAGTTACATGATTGTACTCGTTTTTTTCTAAACAGCTGAAAAAAAGGTCTTATATACATTTTGAATGCCTTGTGTAAAATTTTAGAATAACTTTTACGAGGTCTTATAGAATTAATAATTATTTGCAAGGAATCTCAAATTGTATTACTCCAAATGAAAAAAAATATGTTTGTGTGGAAAAATTTAGAACATGTTTTATTTTTCATCAAACTATGTATCGAAGAGGTCTTTTATGTATTTCAAAAGCACAGGGAAAACAGCGATACTAACAGAAGTAAAAGTAAGTGTAAAAATAAAAACAATATAGTAAACTCAAAAATGACTCGTTTCCCATATAAAATAATAAATACACGGTGCAACTTTGAGGGGGATTATATCTTTTTTTGACCTTTAGAAACACATGTCAATAGTTTATTTTTTCAAATTTCTTTGGAAAAACTTTATTTTTTTTATGCATTTTTAACCAATTTTCGTACCTCGCCGTTGGAGAAGAAGTATAGCCTCAAATAATGGTGTGCTTTAGTCGCAGCACATGCACAAATCCATACCATTCGCCACAAATTACTTTTGTTAAGTGGGTGTTCGCCACATAAACAGTACATAACAAGTAACCTAACAAAAAACTCGAGCAGTAATCAATAATGATAAATGAAATACACAAATAAATAGTCTGTTGGTGGCTCCCAGCGATAAAAAACATTCAAATTCAGTTAGATGATAGATGCGGAATAACAACTGATGCCCTTTGCCTTGTCACCATTTATCGGCACTACCTCCCTTCGCGTGCATTGTAGATTGCCTACAATTCATGTATTTGTAATACATGGTTACAGTGGTGGCATACACAAGTGTTAAAGTGCATTTTAAAAAACTAATTATAACTGGACTATTTATTTTTTGATTAAAAAAAAATAATTTCAGTTTCGTATTCAGGGGAACACATACTATTCCCTAAAAAACTGACCCCACTTAATGTTACACGCAGAGTGTTTCTGTAATAAGTGTGTTCCTTCAAAGGAATAACAGAACACATTATTTTTAATTAAAATTTTTGAGATACAGGGTCCTGAAACATCAAGTTTTCTGAAATATCTCTGATAATGTTTGATGAAAACTGATGAACCTAGGGTGCCAATAAGCATTCTGCAACTTCTGTTTATTACTAATGGAATTTATAAGAAAAACTGTCTCCTATACTTTACTCAAAACACAAGCCACCTTAGAGATGCACAATTGCAAGGACTGTTAACAACAAAAATAATATCCAAAGCGAAAGTTCCAAACACATTATCAGTTTGAGTCTACAAGGCTATTAAACTAACAATCCAACAAGGGTTGTATAATCTCGACAGTTAGGTTGTCTGGTCCGATAATGTGCAGGGGGGTTTAGGTATAGAACTTACTCCAAAATTTCCTCTTTTGTTGCTATGTTTCCATTAACAATTTTTTGTACAATAAGATTATGATCTTCTTCCGACAGCTGTTCTTTTGATACAAGGGGAAACATATCGGGAATATCTTGCTGTTTTCCATCACTTAACCAAGGATGACTAGTTATTTCCAGTAAAGTAGCCCTTTTGTCGGGATTTTTTACCAACATTCTCGATATCAACCTAAAAATAGACATATTGAATATAGTGTTTTCTAAGTTTATGTCATAACTAGTACAGGGACAGAAGCAGATGAATATAGAATCAATCACTAAGTAGCGGGCAATGAAATTAATATATTATAATGGTCGCCTTTTATATTTTGCGAATAGACGATCCTGGCACTGTTATCTGACAACCGACATTCCCATCAGCTCAAACAAGACTTTTTGAGAACTGAAAAAGTTGAATTGATGAGTCGTACGCTGTACAGTCCTGATTTGATGCCTGATGAATTTTTTTATTCCCGCACATTAAAAATAAATTATGAAGTCATCGTTTTTCAATGCCTGAATGCCTCCAAGTTTTGGAGGTACCTCAATCCTAATGGAAAAAGCGCTTCAAAAATTGGTTCAAGCACATGTTGAAGTGTATCGATCTTCATGGAGAATATTTTGAAAAACAATAAATCCATGTACATATGATTAATTTTTGTTTTGTTCTCTTTCACTGAAATATAATAGGCAACCATCATATTAGTAATTTTAGTGTAATAGCTCAAATTAGCAAAAAAAACATGCACCACTTATTTCAGATGGCTCCAAATTAGTTTGCTTGACAGTCTTTTAATATATTTTTTAATGTTTTACTATTTTTTATGTTGTACTTTAGCTATAGGACATCATCTTTCTAAAAAATTATCATTCATATCCTGATATTAATTATTACTGCTTATACAGGGTGTTTATTAAGTACTTGTATAAACTTTAAAAGGTGAATCCTTGCCTAATTTTAAGATAAAAAGCTCGGCTTGGTTCTTGAGATAACGAGTGTACAAAAAATGTTTTGTATGGTATTTTGATTATAGTTTTGTTCAAGAACATCACAATACAATCAATAAAAAACACATTTCACTTTAACCATTAACAAAAAAGTAAGTAAATATTTGAGTTTCTCATCATCAATACTCCCAGTTTCCTGACTTCCATGAAATTACCATGTAACCGAACAAAAATATAATCAAAATACCAAACAAAAATTTTATTTGGACTTCCCCTGTATCTCAAGAACCAAGCCGTTATGGAACATACGGAATTAATAACTGAAGTTGGAAATTCTTTAACACGTTGACTACGATATCGGTCCCCAGCGACCGATATCGCAATTAGTCTTGGCGCTGACACAATTTTTTACATTCTTAGTTACGGTGCGGAATGTGTAACTTTGTTAATATTAAAGTTAGAAATGCGAATCAAGTAGCTAAAAACTTGTTATAAGTTGCATTTTTTGAATATCATAATAAAATAATATCGGTCTCGGACGACCTATACCGATCAGAATAACCCCTCATTGCGCTGGTGCTATATAGGTCCCCGAAGACCTATACGTAATCATAGGAGAACATGTGTTTCTTCGTTATCGAATATAATAAAGCCAAAAAAGGGGTAGACTTTAGCGACCAGATGTCCTCGTATCATACTGTATTACGTCGGGGATTGAAATGGTACAGAAAAGTTATGTTTGAATTTTTATTTGGAACATGCATTGTAAACGCGTGGATTATCTACAATCAAATTTCGAACAAAAAAATGTCAATTACTCAATTTTGAAAAATCCTAGCAGAACAGTTGAGAGATCCTCCTACAAATACCACATCTGAAACAGCTCGTAAAAGAGTTCATACTTTCGTAAAAGCAGCTGGCCCAGGAAGGAAAAAAAGGAAACTGCAAGGGATACTATGAAGACATACGTAAAACGGGTGTTTCTAGTCGCGAAGCGAATAATAGTCTCAAAAGTCACAAGTTTTTGCGAGGACTGTCCTAATAAACCAGGCATGTGTCTTCCTTGCTTTAATAAACTGCATACTTAATTTTGTTAATTTTATTACTTACTTTTATTTTTCAAAAGAACTTTTGTAACATTTTTTAGTATTATTATAATAAAACACAAGAAATGTTGTCATTTTTAAATAAATAATACCTATAAACAAAGTTACACAAATTTTATTTTCAGTTAAAATTTATTATGTTATTTGTTGCAGTGTAGGTCGCCCGAGACCGATACGGAGCAAAATTTAGTTTCATGTTGGATGTATTTACAAATCCCTGTAACAATTTTTAAGTGTTGATTCTAAACAAAAAAATTAGATGGCGTCAAATGGCATTTTGTATATCGGTCTCCAGCGACCGGTACCGCACCATATTAAAGTTATGTTATCAGTCTCCGGGAACCTATACAGTATTAATTACGAATATACCCTTTTTGGGTACTGCAGTCAACGTGTTAAATCATTTCAGAGGGGCTAGAAAGTTAATATATAACATTACTTACTAAAAACAATTAAAAGAAATTGTAACAAACAAAATATCTTCAAAGCATATCATTATAATTATAAATTTTGGTGGAAAATTTATACGCAACCCCATATTATTTCCGTAAAGACCTAAATAATTCTAAACTTTGCGAATGAACAATTACTTACTTTCGACAGTGATCTGAAACATGTGCTGGGATATCATATTTACAATCCATTATCATTGTAAGTGTTTCAGAATCATTTGCTTCTTGGAATGGGGGTTGACCACAAACTAACATATAGAGAATTACTCCTAAGGACCAAACATCTATAAAAATAATACAAATTAGATATACTCGTAAATAAATATAAATTTATATTAGTAATAAACCAATTTCACTGAAAATATTTATATTCCAGTACCAAAATAGTAACCAATAAATAAATCAAAGTGTGATTTCTATTACTTCTTAAATTTTGTGTACTCTCTGCATGGAAACTGTAATGTGCCGATAATTTTGCATCATTTTCTGGTAATATTCTACATATCCTTCCCCATCATAAAGTGCAATAAAATGTCTACTAATAATTTTTTCATGTTCAAACTCTAATTCGACTGGAGTATTTTACATAAGATTCTCTTCAACCAATCAGCGATTGCATTATCTCGAGTCTAGATATAACAATTTGTCATTGTTTATTGTAAACGAATCATTAATATGAATGATGCTAAGATTTAGGGAATTTTATTTGAGAGTACCAGCCGTGCAATGTTATTTGCTTAAACCTGGTGGTCATGTGGATTGTAATCATTTACGAAGGCTCTGTGTTTATTATATAGGACTATCCAAGTCCCGGTACGGCAGAAAAACTTTCGAAAAATGCATTTTAGGAAAAACTGTTCCAGATAAATGTGTAAGGATTTTTCCCTGGCTACCTAATGGTGACCTTGGATTTGACCTTCAAGGTCATTTGAAGGTCAAGTTAAGTTTTTTAAATAGGAACCCCTATTTTTTATTGCGGATTTGGAAAGAGCAGGAAATTTTATGTTCAAAAATGGTCTTGACCATGACTTTGACAATGACCTTCAAGGTCATTACAAGGTCAAAGTTGTTTTTTCATTAGTAACCCCTATTTTTTATTATAGATTTGGAAAGAGCTGAAATTTAACCTTCAAGTACACCACTACAACTTTGACAATGACCCTCAAGATCATGTCAAAGTCAGGTTAATTTATTTACATTAAGGGCCCCATATTCTTTAAATAGTGTTTTCCGCAAAGACAAATAATTTCAAACATTTAATAACTGAATAATCTAAAGCTTTTCAAATAATAGGAATGTTATGTCATGCCATCTGGGTATTTTCAAAGACGCCGCAGTAAAACGAATAAACAGGTGCAAAAAACGATCAAACCATCAAGGTTTTAGGTACTGAAATCTACGAAAATACTAACTTTTTTATATATAACTCCACATGTAAATATTCTGATAACATTTACTTGCTTAGTCCTACATATAAAATTGTTTACTTTTATTTATAAGTACATGAAAATAATTCTTAAAATGTGGGGTTAGGATAACAGAAAATGCATGTTTTACAAACGCTTTTTTTTAGTTATTATTTTATTTGGGTAAATTTAAATGGTAACAATGAATAAACAAAACATCAAGGATTTTATTTTTGAGCTTACTTTTGTTCTACACGTTTTACTTTTAAAGATTTCAGTACCTAAAAATGCCAGAAATTTCACCATTTCTCGGCCAGGGATATGGCCACCTTAACTATTATTTGTTTGATAAGTTAGGAAGAACAGAAAAACAAATGTACGAATATGACCATAATCAAGTTCTTGGCCTTGAAACAGTTATTGAAGGTCATTGTAAAAACATTTTTTCAAGAATTTTAAAAAATTACTTAAAAAAACATCTTCACCTTCAAATGACCTTGGAGGTCAAAGTCAAGGTCAAATCCAAGGTCACCATCTGATAGACAGGGAAAAATCCTTACACTTTTGTTTGGAATATTTTTTCCCAAAATGCATTCTTCGAAAATTTTTCTGCCGTACAGGGACTTTTGGATAGCCCTGTATACAGGGTGATTCAGGTTTAATCTGGATAACTTCAGGAGTCGATAGAACAGGTTAAAATAATGTTCATTCATGATATAAACTTATTTCCTAAATCACACCGTTTTGGAAATAGAGGATGTTGAAGTAGGAATTTTTTTCCCTCATAACTTTCGAACCACTCATCCGATTGAAGAGAAATTAGGAACACAAACACTCCTTATGATCTTATATAAGCTTCATCAGTTTGAACCACCTACCCCTCTTAGAAGTGTATTATGTGTGCTACCCCCCTCTTACATTATTTCAACTTTTAAAAAATTAATTAATTTCAATAAAATAGCTGCACTCCACCTTTGCCTCATTAATTTTGAAACGTTTTCGTCTCGTTTTTTTTCGATATTTGGCCTTGTTTCTGAGATATTCAATGAAATTCGTGACAGTGTAGCGCCCGAGGTAGCGCTCCAACCACGTAAATTTCATTTAACGTTATAGCAACCCATGAAAAACAAAACTCATAGTGATTTGTATAAACTAACGTTTCTGAAAATCATCGTTAAAAGCATTACTAAGTTTGTAACGTCCCTTTTGCTCCGTCGTCAAATTTTTGTAACGTACTTTATTTACTTGGTTTTGATGTTGCGGTGGTGACGGTTCGGTTCAGACGTTACTTGTGGCCGCCCCCGGTATACTACCAACTCTAAACGGAATCTTAATTCACAATTTCGAATTCTAATTTTCTAGATTTATTGACGTCACTGACGTCCCTATTTGGACGCTTAATTTTGTGACGACCCTCGACTATTAGTTTATCGGCAGCGGTGGTTGGCAGCCGGCGGTGGTGAGTGACGTCACAGAAACGTACTCCGGGTTAAATCTTTTTGTGTGGTTTTGACTCGGGCGCCAGTATCCCAATCTTTTACGTGGGGGAAACTCCACGTGGAACCTACCCTCGGTTTAGAGTAAGTACTCGGGATAGCTACAGTGAAGAAAGTTTAAATCCAGGGGTCGGTTATATTTCTCTTAATTTTAATCACAGTAGTTCTCTGAGTGTAGTGTTATTTTCCTTTTAAAATAAACGGACTTATCTGTGTAGGTCACAAAAAGATAGTGCGACTCTTTACTGAGCGGAATTTATTAATCTTATCGGTGTTAAGAATGAAGACAACGGGAAATATATTTACTAGATTTATTCTATATTAACAAGGCCTACGTCAATTGAAACAATCAAAAGTAAAACAGATTCTTATTACAGTTATTATAAACAACTAAAATTAGAAATGTAAAAATAATGTACAAACGGTGTGAATAAAATAGAATTGGTTAGAGCAATTATATATCACGGGATTAAAAATGTCTATTCGGTTTTCCGGCGCTGTAAAGAAATACAAAATTAGAACATAGTAAAATATCGGTGGTCAGGACACAAAAATCGGTACGGTAGGCAAATGCAGTATTAGGCGGTTAGTTTATTTTTACAATAAACAATCTAATACTTTAAGAAAACGGTATGCCATAAATAAATAATCGGTTTTAGTTGCGGTCGGTGCTAGAAAGGAAAAGAGAGTTAGTAAATCAGAGTAGTAAATAATCAACAAATATGCCGATTCCAAATGGCTCTGAAACAAAGAAAAATAAGTTACGGGCTACTCTAATTCTACAAATAAATATCGTCGGCGGGTTCTAGCAAATGCAACGGAAATTATGCGGAGTTAATACCAGCCAAGGAGGAAGCGAAGCAAGCAATACACAAATGGCATAAATAAGCAAACGGTAATCAGGGACAGGAATAGTTTGGGTGACGGGAGGCAAAGTCTATTCGAGTGCACGTTCGGACGCGCGGCCGGTGACAGATTTCTCCTGGAAGCGGTGTTATGCACAGCCAACTCCCTGGGTCTATCCGTCGGTACGGCTGGCACTTAACGTCTTCCGCTGGCGATGTTATGCACAGTCAACCAGCAGTTTCAGTCAAGGTACCCCGCAACGTTCGTCAAAACGAGGGCGATGTTATGCACAGTCAACCCGCCGCCAGACAACGCCGCTGCCGCACCACGTACTGTATACGACAGATGTCTCCTGAAAGCGGTGTTATGCACAGCCAACTTCCTGGGTCTATCTGTCACGGTTTGGCCAGCACCTAACGTCTTCCACTGGCGATGTTATGCACAGTCAACCAGCGGTTTCAGTTAATGTGCCCTAGCTACGTTCCTCAAAACGAAGGCGATGTTATGCACAGTCAACCTCCGCCTGATAACGCCGCCGCCGCACCGGACAGCACTTAGTTCAAAATAGAGTTCAAAACTCGGCAGGACTTATACCAATATCAGGACAAGTAAAGATCAGGAAATACAATTTGCTTACTTATTCCGGGTCGCTGCTCCTGGTGGCTAACTCCTTCGGTTCGGATGGCGGTCTCTGGGTCGGTGTCAGGTCCTCGGGGTGGTCCTCAGGGCTGGAGCTGGAGCTCTTCGAGTTCAGGATCTGAACTGCCTGTTTTCGTCCAGGCACGGTTGTTTTATTGCCACAATCCCCCCTTAACTGACCAGGAGTCTTGGTGGGATTATGCGCGCGGCACTCGTCAGAGTGGGGCGAACGGACGGTTCAGCTCGACTCGCGGACTATAATTGCTCTTGCCAATTAAGTTAATTAAAGAAATAAATAGCAAAACTCTTACACAAAACTTAACATCAATACCGGTTCATTACAAGTTCAAAAGTTATGAGAGAAAAATGGGGAAAAAATTCCTACTTTAATGCCATCTATCTCTGAAACGGTGCGATTTAAGAAATAAGTTTATATCATGAATGAACATTATTTTAACCTGTTCTATCGATTTCTGAAGGTATTCAGATTAAACCTGAATCACCTGTATACAATTTAAGCGGCTGGGGCGCTACACTGTCACGAATTTCATTGAATATCTCAGAAACAAGGCCAAATATCGAAAAAAAAAAAACAAGAGACGAAAAAATTTCAAACTCAATGAGGCAAAGGTGGTGTGCAGCTGTTTTATTGAAATTAATTAATTTTTAAAGTTTTCAAATAATGTAAGAGGGGGGCAGCACACAAAATACACTTCTAAGAGGGGTAGGTGGTCCAAACTTATGAAGTTTATGTAAGATCATAAGGAGTGTTTGTGTTCCGAATTTCACTTCAATCGGATGAGTGGTTTGAAAGTTATGAGGAAAAAACGGGAAAAAAATCCTACTTCAACGTCCTCTATCTCTGAAACGGTGCAATTTAGGAAATAAGTTTATATCATGAATTAACATTATTTTAACCTGTTCTATCGACTTCTGAAGTTATCCAGATTAAACCTGAATCACCCTGTATACAATCTGTCTTCCATAATGTCTATAGAAAGATAAATAATTGATACACTTACCAACTGCGGGTGCATCATATGAATCACCTAATAGTATTTCAGGAGCAGAATATGCCAAACTACCACAAGAAGTTTCTAATTTTTGCCCGGGGTAAAATTTATTACTAAATCCAAAGTCAGTAAGTTTTACAATTCCACGATTCTTAAAGAATACCACATTTTCTGGTTTAAGATCTCTATGTACTACATGTAATTGGTGACAGTAAGAGATAGCTCTCACTATTTGAGTAAAATACTCCTTTGCAGCCTTTTCTGGGAGTCCTGTTTCATGCTTTAATATATACTCATATAAATCTCCTCCGTCCCCAAGTTCCAACACCAAATAAAGTTTGGTAGCCGTGTCAATTACTTCATACAGTCTTACTACATTTGGGTGTTGTACAAGTTTCATACAACGGACCTACAAAAATGTGTATCTATTAAAAAATACTTTTATGAGAAACTTCAACTTATAAAAAAATCAATCTAACTATATTGTATACAGAAAATTGGACATTGAAAAAAAAAAACAATTTTCTCCCAGACAAAGGACCCCACACAAAATGAGTGGATGGAAATTGGGTCCCGCTAGATTTGGCTGGAATTGTGATATAGTTCTCGACATTCTGATGAAAATTTGTCACGGGCCCAAAGTGATCCTATGGATAGTTTCAGAGATATAGAGAGGGGGGGGGGAAGTGTGTGATTTTGGCTGTAGGACTGAGTAAACTTCACAAGTTTCAAGTTGATGGATTCAAAAACTGAGGCATGTATTGAATTATGACCTGTAGGTACAATACTTTTGGGATCGCTGAACCTGAATTCTTGGATAGCTTAGCTATCTAAGGTCAGCTGGAGGTCAGGTAAAGGTCGTTTCAAGGTCAAACTGAAGAAAAGATTTGTATTGAAGGCCACATTTAGGTCAAGTCAAGATTATTTCAAGGTCAAAGTAAAGAAAAGGCACGAATGTTAACCTGTAAGTATGTATGCTTTTGAGGTCGCTGAACCTGAATTCGGGGATAGCTTAGCCCTATAAGGTCACCTGCGGGGCTTGAATTGAGATTAAGTCAAACGAAATAACCTTGACTTGATTTCCAGGTGACCTTATAGGGTTAAGCTATCCGCTAATTCAAGTTCAGCGATCTCAAAAGCATACATACTTACAGGTTAACATTCGTGAAAGACGTTTTCTTTACTTTGACCTTGAAATGATCCTGACTTGACCTAAATGTGACCTTGTAGGGCTAAGATATCCCCAAATTCAGTTCCCCCCACAAAAAAAACACATATACGCACTGGTTGAAATTCAATACAAGCCCTTTCTTTAGTTTCATCTTGAAATGACCTTGAATTGACTTGAAGGTGACCTTTAGGGTTACGCTATCTCAAGATTCAGATTCTGCGAGCCCAAAAACCTATACACACTGGTCAAAATTCAATACAAGTATTTTCTTCAGTTTGACCTTGAAACGACCTTTACCTGACCTCCAGGTTACCTTAGGTAGCTAAGCTATCCAAGAATTCAGGTTCAGCGATCCCAAAAGCATTGTACCTACTGGTCAAAATTTACACGCCTCAATTTTTGAATCCATCAACTTGAAACTTCGTGAAGCTTACTCAGTCCTACAGCCAAAATCACACACTTCCCCCCCCCCCTATATCTCTAAAACTATCTATAGGATCACTTTGGACTCGTGACAACTTTTCATCAGAATGTCGAGAACTATAACATATCACAATTCCAGCCAAATCTAGCGTAACCCAATTTCCATTCATTTTGTGCAGGGTCCTTTGAATAGGATGAAAAAAATCAGAAAAATATAACTACAGTAAGACCCTGCTTAACGCGTAGGATACGTTCCATCAAAGTGGAGCGTAATGGTAAACAGAGCTAAACGAAGCTATCTTAACATGTAAATAATGGGGTTGGGGAAGATGGATAGAAAATTGGTTAGGTATTAAATTTAATAATTACGTTTTTTTTTAATAAAAATAAAACCAAACATTTATTTCTTACAAAAATAAAAACAATATAAACGAATATTACTTATAAAAACAAATAAAATTCCAAGTCAGTCAGATCATTCAGGCTATTCTGTTTCCAATTTTCTGCCTTTTTGTCAAGAAGGCATCTAATGTAGTTTGCGTTTTCCTTTTGCGTTCTGTTAGAAGTTGTTGATAAGTGGATAAAGCATCTATAACACCCCATCTTGCTTTTGAACTCCTGTCAAAATTTGGATCATTTTCAACAAATTGGTCCATAATTTCAGTTATAGTGGTCAAACTCCTTTTTACAAACGCCATCGAAAGTTTCTACACTGTTTCGGATAGGTTATGTACAAATTTGGAAACCTAGCGTTGCGCACAATTTCGGGGAATCCCGTGGCACTGCGAGCAATTTCGAGGAATCCCCGGGTTGAAATAAAAGAGTGCTAAACCGAAACAGCACTAAACGAAACAGCACTAAACGAAACAGCGTTAAGCGGGGTCTTACTGTATTATTAAAATCTAGGATGGAAATGATTCTAGCCACTATGTTTGCCATATACCTGTACTCCAGTCGAAGTAGATCATAAAACTTGAAAACTTGAAAAAATTATTAGTAGATATTTTATTGCACTTTATGACAGGGATGGGTATGTAGAAAGATAATATCAAAAAAGTAAGTCGAAAGAAGTGACGCTAAGGTGGCAAATTGCAAATATGTGGCAAATTTACGTATTTTTTCACTTTTCTTACTGCCCACGAAAATCCTACAATTTAAGGCACCTACAGTCATTTTTTATTAATTTTTATTTAGCACACATGTTGATCATTGGATTGACCATCGTTTCCATAAACTTCACCAACATCCATCATTTTTTCCAATATTAATGCACAATTTTCGAAAACATGATATTTCCGCGTTCTTCCTTCATTATACAGTTAACAAATTGGTGAAATATGACCTTAGATATTTTAAATCGTAGGTAATTAATTGCCTACAACATGAAATGACTAATTTTCCGATAGGTTGTCTAGATTTTTGATGGACAGTAAAAAAATGAAAAAGCATGTAATTTTGCAACTTATTTGTAATTTGCGAACTTAGCGTCACTACTTTCCAGTTACTTTTTTGATAATAACATTGTACATACCCTTCCCCGTCATAAAGTGCAATAAAATGTCTAGTAATAATCTTTTCATGTTCAACCTCTAATTCGACTGGAGTAATATAAATAATACTATTAGAGTCAGAAAAGTGCTAAAATTTAGTGTTCTTTCTTTGTTTACTCATAAAACATTAAGATTTGATTTCTTTTTGCTATAAAATACAGGGTGATTCATTAACAATGGGAAAATCGAAAGCTGAATATACTACACGTGAAATGGTGACCATTGGCGCAAACATGCCTTATCCTAAAGTTGATAGTTTCGGAAATACAGGGTGTTGAAAGTTAAAATTTTAAATTGTTTTCTGCGATTATTCTGAAAATATGTAGGTTAGGAACTTGAAAATTTGTGAAACTATGTTTTTTTAGCGACGAATAAGACACGTGTTGTAATTTCAGCATTGCTCATAGAGGGTGCCACTTACAACCAATTTTACCGAAAATTTAGTTAATAACTTTTTACCCTGTATGTCTAACATGAAACTTGATTCAAAACCTGAAAGAGCAATCATTTTTCTATTAATTGTGTATTCTTGTTTCATTTCGGTATCTCGATCCATTTTCGAGAAAAATCGCACAGTTTTGATAATACGAGAAATTAAAAGCGAAACAAACCAAGTGTTTCTTCGTGTTATTACAACAATTAACAATAAAACAAATGAATCGTGTGAAGAGTTGTGGCAAAGAATGCAATCCCAATATGTTGTTTCAAACTCGAAGATCTCTCAGAAAGGGTGTAAAGTGTATCAGTGTCAACGGTGGATTCTTCGAACAATTACTTTAAATCATAATTACGTATAATATTTGTTTTATTATTAATTGTTGTAATAACACGAAGAAACACTTGGTTTGTTTAGCTTTTAATTTCTCGTATTATCAAAACATAGTGTTCGTTAAATCGATTTTTCTCGAAAACGGATCGAGATACCGAAATGAAACAAGAGTACATAATTAATGGAAAAATGATAGCTCTTTCAGGTTTTGAATCAAGTTTCATGTTAAATATACAGGGTAAAAAGTTATTAACTAAATTTTCGGTAAAATTGGTCATAAGTGGCGCCCTCTATGAGCAATGCTAAAATTACAACACGCATCTTATTCGTCGCCTAAAAAAATATAGTTTCACAAATTTTCAAGTTCCTAACCTACATATTTTCAGAATAATCGCAAAAAAAACGATTTAAAATTTTAACTTTCAACACCCTGTATTTCCGAAACTATCAACTTTCGGATAAGGCATGTTTGCGCCAATGGTCACCATTTCACGTGTAGTATATTCAGCTTTCGACTTTCCCATTGTTAATGAATCACCCTGTACATTTACCTTCTGTTAATTTTTGGGTGTAGGTTCAAATAATTTCAGATTTGGAGACACAATTAAATGAATTTGTTAAAATATGTTATTTTCATATTTATTTAGATTCATTGCAGCACTATAAAGTGTGTAATTTTGAGTAGGGGTCATATTCATACAGAAACACGTATTGATAATTTATTTTTTTAAATTCTGTTTTGAAAATTAAATTTTTTTTAACCTTTTTTAGTAATTATCATACCCTGCTGCTGTGACTTCAAACAACGGTTCGCGTTAGTCGCAGCGCACGCTCAATTGGGAGCTGAGCTATGCATTGTAGTAAAATGTCATAATTTAAATAAAATGCTATTAGCAAGTAATTTTCCTCACCACCCGCCATCAGGTACTACTTTTTGGTGCATTACTTTTGTTGAGTGATTGTTCATTAGAAGCCCTCTGTCATCCCTCAAAAATGAAAATTTAATTATTTTAAACAAATTATTTTTATTATTTTCATTAATTTCTCTGTATCCCAGTTGATTAAAAATATATATATTTACAATTAGCTATTGACTAATATTTAATAAATCATGTAAACATTTTTTTTTTTAGAAACAATAGATTTTTTTTTATTTTGGGCACTTCAACCACAGTAATATCAAAAAAATATGGTGTGACTATAAAATAACACATTGATAAATCTGTTTTACTACTTATTTTCCATTTTAACTTTTCACAATGTAAGTTAATTTAAAAACTGTCAACGCTGACAGTGCAGGAATACAACTTAATATTTTGTTAATTCTGGGTGGCGGCATACAAAAAAATTAAAGTGCAGTTTCAAAAACTAATTACATTATTTTGAACATTTACTGGGAACTTAATTTTTTTGTGTAAAACCTGGTGCATATTTGCTCAAACTCAAAATATGGTGATTTAATACAACTTATCTTTATATTAAGCTGCACCCCTGAGAAGTTATAGGCCTTGAATGTGGGGTTTAAAATTTCGAAAAAAAAAAACAATATCTCAGTTATACTTGAACTTAGAAAAACTAAATTTGGTACACGGTGTGAATGTGCCAAGAGCACTAATTGACAGTAAGTAGAGTTCAATTGAAGCATTTTAAAGTGTTGATAAGGGACGATGCACCATTAAAATGTGACAGAATTTTTTAACCCAGTGGCGGACTTAAAAAATTATGACTATTTTATGGGAAATTTAATTCTAAAAATTTTCTTTGTCGTTTTCAACATAAACACGTATAACTAATAATACGTTTTGTAGCTGTCATTTAAAATCATCGAAAATTCAAAAGTTGGCTATGAATTTAAACATCAAACTTGATAATCAGGAAAAAAGTTCGAATAAGAACAATTTAATAGAAAAACAAGCAACTTAAACAACAGAAAAAACATACAATTTGCACTGATAAGTTATAGAAATTGTTCAAAATGATCACCGTTTTTTCACAGGCATTTTATTCTTCGTCGAAAACTGAAGTCTACTCTAATCTATCCAGTAACTGCTGATTATTTCTAACGAATGTGCATTTATCCGTAATGTAATTCTACAATTCTGCTCGAAATGTAACTGACAAGAAATACACAAATTCTTTTAACATTCCCCAAAGAAAGAAGTCACATTTGTTGAGGTCTGGTGATCTTGGAGGGCAAACTTGTGGGAAATTATTTCGTCTTCCAATCCATTTATTTGGATACTGGTGGTTTAAAAAGTCTCTAACAATATAACTAAAATGAGGGGGTGCTCCATCATGCATAAACCAATGTTCCAGTCCGAGTTGTAGTAGCACCTCGTCAAGTAGATCCGGAAGAATATTTTGAAGAAATTCTAAATAAGTTTCCCCATTTAGTTGATTCAGTAAAATAACTGGACCAATTAAATACTGATCGATAACAACGATCCAAATATTTATTTTAAACTCGCGTTGGAAATGTCAAGGAGTTACTGAATGAGGGTTTACATCAGAATACTCATGATAGTTATGTAAATTTGTAATACATCTGCAGGTGAAACAAGTTTCATCAGTAAAGAGAATATTTTTTTGAAAATTAATGCCTTGATGTCAAATATACTCACAGAAAATCGTTTAACCAAATCATTCAGTAACAATTCTTGTACTTTTTGATATGGGTGTAGTAGATTACTTCTGATCACTTGGTGCATAGAAGTTTGTGATATACCAGTTTGCCGAGACATAATTCTAGTACTAATATGTGCTCATCTTTAATTGTATTCAAAATAAGTTCTTTGTCTTATGCCTTGATTGCAATAGCATGTTCTCGAGTGTTATTGAAAAACTTGCCTGTTTCTCGAGCCCGTCGTCAACATTGGAAAATGTTTCTCTATGGGAGATTACACGATTTGGAAATCTTCTCCGATATTCCTCAAAACTTCTTCTGTAGTTTCCTTCACAGAAACCTAACACTAATAATATGTCAACTTGTTCGCTAAATGAAAACTTCCCAGCCATTTTCAAAACACTCGGCAAACAATTACTAATATTAAAGGCCTTTTTTTCCTGATCGTCCAGTTTAACGTTTAAAGAACCCCGTACAAAACATATTGAAATTGAACACCGGTCAATTTTTATGAAACTTCGTATTTTGATAGTCCTTCCAACCCCCCAAAGATCAGTGTAATGAACTTGACATTACAGGTCAATTGGGTTACCGTGATATTAGTGGAACCTACAGACACCTATACCATAACTAGGCTTAAAGACTATTAATGGGCATCGAGTCCTACAACCTCCACCAACCCCCCAAAACCACACCCAAAAGTCAGGGCGATGCACTTGACAGATTATCGGTCAATAAAACTACCGAAATATTTTACTACTGCAGTCGAACCTACAGCCACCCAAACTGTAACTAGGCTTAAGACTACTATCTCCAAAACAATTAACCTCCCATCCCCCTCCCTCTCCACCAACTACCAAAGCCTGTCATGTGACTTTTCCCTGCTTACTGGTTGTGTAACTGTTTAATCGTGAATTCCATCTCACAGCCACCTAAACGATCACTACTTTATACTCTCTGACGCCGACCCACGACAATTGAACCACCCACCCCCAAACCCCCAAATCAGGTTGGACCAACCCCAATTCTTATCGAAGCCTGACATGACTTTTGCCTGCTTACGGCTTATGAAACCGTTCAATCTTGAATTCCATCCTACGCCCATCTTATTGTTTAATACCATTTAACCCACAAAAAGTACCAAAACCTGCCATAAGATTTTTTGCTGTTTGTGGGATGTGAAACCCTGGCTGTAGGTGCCTGCAGTAGTAACATATTTCGGTAGTTTTATTGACCGATAATCTGTCAAGTGCATCTTCCTGAGTTTTGGGGGTGATTTTGGAGGGTTGGTGTGGGTTATAGGGCTCGGTGCCCGGTCTTAAGCCTAGTTATGGTATAGGTGTCTTTTGGTTCGACTACAGTAGTGAAATATTAAGTAATCTGTCAAGTTCATTACCCTGATCTTTGGGGGTGGTTTTGGGGGTTGAAAGGGGTTGTAGGGCTTCGTGCCCATTGAGACTTTTGATCAGCATGACGAGGACTATCAAAATACAAAGTTTTATAAAAATTGACCGGTGTTCAATTTCCATGTTTTGTGCGGGGTTCTTTAGAGCCAACTTTTGAATTTTCGATGATTTTAAATAATAGCTTCAATATGTATTATTAGTTATTTGTGTTTTTGTTGAAAACGGCAAAGTTTTTTGAAAACTAACAAGAGTAAAAAAAGTTTTAGAATTAAATTCTCCATAAAATAAAGTAATAATGTTGTAAGTCCGCTAACGAGTTAAAAAATTCTGTCACATTTTAATGGTGCATCATTCTTTATCAACCCTTTAAAATGCTTCAATTGAACTCTACTTACTGTCCATTAATGCTCTTGGTACACTCACACCGTGTACCAAATTTCGTATTTTTAAGTTCAAGTGTAACTGAGATATTGATTTTTTCAAAACTTGAAACCCCCATTTTTAAGGTCTATAACTTCTCAATGGTGCAGCTTAGTATAAAGGTAAGTTTCTTTAAATCATCATATTTTGGGTTCCCCTACATGTCCCTGCTCTGTGTCGGTTCTTATGCGAAACACCCAGTATTATTAATATTACAAAAAAATTTATAACCTCCGTCATCCTATATTTTGCTTTTAGTGCACGTGTATGCAAGTTTTTTTTTCAAAATGCCCTAAAGAATCACCAATCTCAATATTTTCTATTACTAAGCAGACACCGCTGTTTTCTTACTACTAGATCGGTAGATACGTAATATGTCGACTAACCTCTTGAAACAAATGTGCCCTGGAAACTTCATCAAGCTTACTCTTGTCTATTACTTTAACTGCAACCTTTTCTCCAGTAAATACATGTCTAGCAAGTTTAACAACGGCAAAATGCCCACGTCCTAAGGTTTCTTCCAAGTCATACAGTCCTGCTATTTTCCCATCATATGGTCTAGATCGTAAACCCATTAAAGAATTTGCCTGCGTTAAATCTGTCCTTTTTATTTCTGGTCGAAAGTTGCGTTGCATGTTAACCTAAAAAGTTCAATATTTTATTCTAATTCGTTCATGTTAACTCATTAACACTCAAAATCGGATTTTGGAGGGGGTATCTTTGAACCACAGACACCATTGCACTCTGACGAGGAATCAAACGTATTAGGCTTTATGGTTTGTTATGGTACCCACCAAATTTGAAAAAAAAATTAGTCAGACCAGAAAAATGGACTTCCAATTTGAAAAATACCACAGTTCTTATTTTCCATTTTTATACCATGTTTTAAAGACTTTATCACTAAGATACGTGTCTAGAATCAATGGGAATGGTGCATAAAATCTCTCGACTTGAAGAATTCATGGTATGCATAACAATTTAATCACTTGATAAACCAAAATGGCGTATGAACCGAATGGTGGTGGCTTCATATTGTTACGGTTTCGGTTTTACTCAAAAAAGGTGGGTTTTCTCGGAGAATCTCAAAAGACTTAATAAGAAAATAATACGTTGGAATTTTCTCATAATTTTTTGCACCATTTTTCAGAATTTTGACTATGCCAATTTTGACCAGTCTCAGAAAAAAAATGAGAAAAAATTCCTGAACCTTCTGCTATCGATTCTGAATACTTTATTACTTTCAACACCATTATTACTCTCATCTCTCGCATACTGTCTAAATTATGGTCAAAAATGGTCAAAATTTGAAAATTCCAAAAAAACAACTTGGATAAAAATTGTGACCCGTCCTATTTTCGATTCTGAATATTTTCATTGCCATCACATTTACTCCTTTATCCTAACTTAGTCAAGTCTCGTTATTCTTAGTCCCAAATGGGTTAATTATGCAATAAACCAATATGTTCAAATGCATGGAGACAGACCAACTAGTCTTTTGACACCATCTGAAAGAGCATCCCCAAAAACATGAAGTCTAGCAAGTTTGATTCGATCCCTCGTCAGGGTGGAATGGTTGCCCGTGGTTCAAAGATAACCCCTCGAAAAACCAATTTTGAGTGGTAATGGGTTAACATGCAAGTAAAAAATTGTATACAATTCTAAAGTATGTTACAAAGGAAGAGAGCCATAAAAGTTCTTAAAATTGCATTTAAGTTAAAAAGATAGTTCATTTAAAAGAGGAATAGATTTAGGGTTTCTTATTTCTCGGCCTATTTTTTTTCTCGGGTCTCGAGAATTCTCGTCTAGGAATTCCCGGGAATTCTCGAATTCTCGATAAATTTCTGAAACTTAAAAAAGTCATAATTTTGGTATTGCAATGCGAAATATAAACATGCTATTATACTTAACAATCATGATTAACATTTATTATT
This sequence comes from Anoplophora glabripennis, assembly GCF_000390285.2. Lineage (NCBI taxonomy): Eukaryota > Metazoa > Arthropoda > Insecta > Coleoptera > Cerambycidae > Anoplophora > Anoplophora glabripennis. Next base: position 312,716 of record NW_019416714.1, on the reverse strand, counting down.
TATTCAGTATTTTTATTAATTACTTATGTTTCTACTTCTACTAACAAAACTAAATTAAACTTTGAGTTTCTTCTTAAAAACCTTTAACCTGTTTTTTTATTAAACACTCAAAATACTTATTTCAATGTTTTTGAATCGTAGTTTTCTTCCAATAATAATTATTAATAATCATTAATCTTACAGTCTTTCAATTAAATAAATAGTAAATAAGGAATTTAACCGAAGAAATCTTTAAAAAAAAACAAGCTTTAATTTAAAGATACAGAAGCGTTCTTCCTATTAATTTATCACTTCAACATTAGGTATCTGCTTATAATAAAATTTCTACACAGACTTATAACTAGGTACAAGGTGATTCACTATATTTTGACCCCCCTTTAACTTTTTTGTTTTAAGAGTTATAAAAAAATGTGAAATACAAAAGTTGCACGATTTTTTATGAAATTTTCGAATATGATAGTAGAAAAACAAATGAAGTTCAAACAAAATGGCCGCGGATGTTAACTTTGTTAATTTAAATGGAACACCCTGTATATTTTTACACATTTGGATAGAACGTTCCCTGTCGAGCACAGTCATATATGGTTTGTTGGGTCCATCTCTAACAATAAGCGAGATAATATTAAAAAACGAAAAGAACGTTTTTTATTAAGAAAATAAAATATTTTGTAATTGTTGGACGTTTTTCGGGCATTTCTGCCTTTTTTCCAATTACGTAAGGATTTAGATTTATTTGCAATATATTTTGACATATCGAACATTGATATAGTCCAAAATGGGTATAAGTATTTTAACTAAATCGCACTAATTAGTCCGTGAGGGGCTTATTTACTCATGGACAATGTTATATGGTAGGCCGTGACAGTGACAGGTAATATTATGACAACATTGTTATTGTTTGACAGTTTGTATTATTATTTATTTAAAATGGGTTACACAGAAGTAGAAAATTTAAATATTATAGGAATTAAGATAGAGTAGTTAAGATATTCTCCATAGTTTATTTTAATTCCTAATAATATTTCAATTTTCTACTTCTGTGTAACCCATTTTAATTAAATACTAATACAAACTGTCAAACAATAACAATGTTATCATGACATTACTACCTGTCACTGTCACGACCTACCATATATAAGATTGTCCATGAGTAATTGGCCTCACACGGTCTAATTAGTGAGATTTACTTAAAATACCTATACGCATTTTGGACTATATCAATGTCCGATATGTCAAAATATATTACAACTAAATCTAAATCCTTACGTAATTGGAAAAAAGGCAGAAATGCCTGAAAGAGGTCTAACAATTACAAGATGTCTTATTTTCTTAATAAAAAAACATCATTTCGTTTTTTAATATTATCTCGCCTATTATTAGAGATGGACCCAACAAACCCTATATGACTATGCTCGACAAGGAACGTTCTATCCAAATATGTAAAAATATACAGGGTGTTCCATTTAAATTAACAAAGTTAACATCCGCGGCCATTTTGTTTGAACTTCATTTGTTTTTCTACTATCATTTTCGAAAACTTCATAAAAAATCGTGCAACTTTTGTATTTCACATTTTTTTATAACTCTTAAAACAAAAAAGTTAAAGGGGGGTCAAAATATAGTGAATCACCCTGTACATTAAAAAAAAAAAGAATCATCAAAGTAAACTAAAACCTTAAAAACTTAAAATAAATAAATCATGAGCTGGTAGAGAAACCACTTCAACCGCTCAGTTATTTGTCGAGAAACGAATTGAACGCATGAACGAAACGAACTCCAGTCAAGAACTTAAGACGCAAGTGATTTTTAAATTTCTCGATTTTTCTATTTCTCGACACTTTTTTCTCGTCTCGAGTAAGGCCAGATTTCCCGGGAATTCTCGCTTCGAGAAGTCTCGACCAGAAACCCTATATAGATTGTCTCATGTAAAACTAACTCTTATTTAAATGTTTCCCTGATCAATTTTTATATAAATCTCAAAATTCTGAGTAAAAATTAACCTTTATGCCAGACCAGAAATGCTGTTATATAATGGTCTTGATCAGTACAACAGATTGCCAAATGATATCAGGAATTGAGGGAATTTAAAAAGAAAATGTTAAGAGTTTGTTAAGTCGATTTGTTAATAATGTGTTTGTTTTCACACTGTTCTCGGGTATAATTTTTAACTAGTTTTTAATGTAGCTTATTTAGTTTAATTTTATTGCATTATAAAAAGTTATATGGAGTCAAAATTGTTGACAACAAACATTTTTGTATATTTGGATATTTCCTATTTCAAATAAAGATTATTATTAATATATTATTATTATTATTAGCCCCTGCTGTATGCATAATAGCACAATTACTTTATTACATCATCCCCAAAACTCAAGTTCCCTAAATTTTTCTCAATTTTCCTAAATTTTCAGGTTATAATTCAGAATTTTTTGGGCTCTGTGCATATTTGCATGCATATCTTTTTCAAGTGGCTATCATTTTGACCCAAATCATCCCATCGAAACGTTTTTTTTTTTTCAAAATGTGCAGAATTTTATCACACTTTTACCTGTTTCTTTCAGAATTCAAATTGTTTTAAAACTTTCCGAGATAAATGAGAAAAACATCAATTTTTTTCAAAAATGTATGTACTGGCAAAAAAATATTTAAAACCATTATTACCCTAAGTGAACAATATTCATCATATCATATCATCATCATATCATTTTTAATGAGTCGGTCAAGCTGAAACTAAAGTAATTTTGATACAGGTATCAATCAAATAACTATACGAGATATTTATTGCATTACAATATAAACTGATATAACAATTTTATTACAACAAAATACCAGTCTGACTAGTAATATTGTTGAGATTTGGTATACAGGGTGATTCACAAATAGTGACCAGAAATGAAACCTCGTATTTCTTGGTGAATTTTAAAGGGTCTTTCCTATAAAGTTTTTATCTAGGAATTTAAAAATTAGTAAGGGAAATAATTTGAAATTTGGCACGTATTTATGTAAACATTGTCCAAAATCTGAGGGCTTTTCATAAAATTTACATGCTCTAATGGCGGAGATACAGGGTATCGGTGGCATATTTTTCTCAATAAAATAGTACGACACTGCTTTACAGTAACAACCATGATATTTTCAGATTCGACTTTCAATTTTCTACAAATCACTACTGTCTTATGTTTTTTGAAAAAGCCTGATTTTCGAGTAAAACTTAAAAAACGAATTGAGAATTCAATCGATATTCAAATATAGTGCTTTTTAAAATTACATACTATGACATTCCGAGCAGTTAGAAGAAAGAATAAATTATGCTTTTCATCAGATTCAAACAACAATAAATTTCGAACAAATTACATTTTCGTTACTAAAAAGATGTCGGGCCTGTGTTCGTGGAAATTGAGGTATTTTTAAGCATTTACTCAAATAAAATCATTAAAATGATGACTAATGTTATTAATTATTTCTTTATTCGAATAAATAACCGAATAATTAGTGCTTGTCATGTCATAGTAAAAGTGTTTTCAGTTCGTTTTCTAAGATTTACTCGCAAAACATAAGACAGTAGTAATTTGTTGTAAATTAAAAATATTAAAATATTAAAATATTAAAATTTACTTAAGAAATTAAAACAATATCAAAATTACTAATTAATGAATGGATACTTTACCTATGTTTCAAAATTAGTTAATTCACTAATTCTTCTGTCTACCTAGGTCACCAGATAACATTTCAGATCTCTTTTTCATAAATGGTCACAAAACCAGGCCCTAAAAAAGCAAAGGAACAGAATTAGCTAAAAGTTTAACATGTCAAAAGAATAATTAAAACAGTTGATAAAATGAGGCATAGTGAAATATAAAATTTAATTTAAAACAAATCTGTTTATTTATAAACAGTGACACAACTGTCCTTAACAACTTAAGGACAGTATCTAACTCTATAATAGAGAACAACAGGAAATAACTCTTCGACTTTTTTCTCTTCTATTTAAATATCGTTCTTACTACTGCTTTTCAGAAAAGATAGGACTATAGTTCATGTTTTATGACGAAGAAACTTTATCAGAGATTTGGTAACGTTGCACTTGGCTGGCTTTGTTTGGCTGCCTTAGCTTGAAATATACATCATAGCTTTGTTTTGGTTCTCTATTTCTGAACAGTCCAGAATTATCGCAGAACTATAAACGCAATAGACAAAATTCTGAACGATTTGGAAGTAATCGGAGTTATTTGAAAACTAGAACGCATTGCAAAAATATACTCATAAAACCTAATAAAAAGATACTTTTCTTAAACGAAAAACAGGAAATGAAAAAATTATGAATGACAAACGGAACTTGGGAAAATGAGAATAACTATGCATGCGCCAAATAATACAGTTCTAAGCAATTCGTGTTAGGGAGCTAGAACTACTTCGAATGATGCAGAATGGTTCGGAATCGGATTTTATGGGAACCAAAATAAAGCTCATATGTCACACCTGCGAATTTCAAATGATACACTACTTCGAGAACCGCAGCGTTGCTGCTATCACGCATATGGAGGTTAAGTTAGTCAACAACAGCAGTTTGAAGGAGAATTATTATAAATTATGTATCTTACAAGTACCTAATCGATTTCTACAAGCTGTCATACGGTTCCTTAGATATCGGTTTCCTATTTATACAAGTTACTGTGGAAACTGTTCGTCAATTGTTGCACATTCTAAGTGGAAAGACCAAAAAAATGCATTCTCATAAGACTGTACTAAATCGTAAAAAATTATTTTATTAATATCCCGTCTCTTCGGTATCCAAACTAGTCATAATTTATTTTGAGGATTTTCTTCATATTAATAAGCTTATATTAATTTTTTCATGAATATTTGTTCGTCAATTCCAAATCAGATAAACCTCCTTAACAAGCAGTATTTATTAGCAGCAAGGAGAAAGCTCAAGCAGTGCAACCATACAGATCCCAGTGTTCCAATTAAAACTTCCCGTATGGAAAATATAGGAATTAAAAAAAACAAAAGAAAAGGAGGACAGATGATGGTGTAAGTTTTGGTGTCTTGGAAGCTACCCCTTAGACAGGGGCGTAAATTACCCTAAAATTTTAAATGGCACCCTATGTTGAATGACAACTCACTTTAAAACTTTTTCAATTCGGCTCACGACGACATACGACTTTTTAAATTTTGTTATGGATATGACAATAAAATCATCACTTAAAGAATAAGACAAAATATCAATGAATGAAAGAAGGTTATTTTATTAAATGTTCAAATTGGTTTTCCTCCGCTTCCATACATAAAATCTTCGCTCCACTTCCGAACGAATATTTCGAGGCATTTCGGGCGTTATCTGATGACATTCTTCAACAATTCGCCGATAAAGCTCCTCAAGTGAGTTCGGTCGTGTTGTATAAATTTTCGACTTTGTGTAGAAAAAAATTTAAGAGCATTAGATCTGGTGATCTGAAAGACCACTCAATTGAACTTCTGCGTCATCTCCATTGATTTGAAAAGTTCTGATCAAGAAAATCATGCACAGCTACGGCATAATGTGGTGAAGCACCATCCTGCTGCAAAGCCTAGCCATTTTCCAATACTTCTACAATCATCGGGTAGATATTCGTTTCCAGTAGATTTAGGTACATGTTTCCATCCAGATTTCCCTAAATCCAGAACGTACCAATGTGAAGTGTTTTTGTCGATCACGAAAAATCCATGCTGCCTGCCGTGCCCAGTCATTATTCTTGTAGAACAAATTAAATATTTCCACTTTTTCAGCAATTGTATAAACCATTTTCACGAATTGTAATTCAATCGACTTTATGATGATTTTACGGGATATTGTCTCGACAAGACGATACAATATTGTCTTGTTTAAAGTAAAACAGGTAAAAAAGTTGTACTGATAGAGTATGAAGTTTTTGTATTGAGAAATTGTTGAAAAATGTCATCAGATAACGGCCGAAATGCTTCAAAATGTTGGTTCGGAAGTGGAGCAAAGATGTTATTATTGTATGGAAGCTGGAAGCAGAGGGAGACCAATTTGAACCCTTAATAAAATAACATTTTTTCATTTATTGATATTTTCTCTTTTTCTTTAAGTGATGATTTTATTGTCATATCCAAATCAAAATTTAAAAAGTCATGTTGTCGTGAGCAGAATCATAAAAGCTTTAAAATGAGGTGTCACTCAACATAGGATGTCATTTAAAGTTTAAGGGTATGCATAGGGTAGCTTCCATCACGTGTCCCCCTTGAAAAGAAAATCGACGTTTCCCAGGCTTTCTTTTTTTTAATTCCGAAATTTTCCAGGTGGGAAGTTTTAACTGAAACGCCCTGTATATGCCCCACTTTGTTTCATAAGATTTTGTAACTGATAATATACATATTTGTACCAAGTTTAATTTGGACCTGATTAACTGTTTTGAAGTTATTTAAAAATTGTCTTTGGCCATGTACATTTAAAACCCTGTAACTTTTTCCAAGCATTTTCCGATCTATGTTCATAGATTGCATTTTGTCTAAAATGATATGTTCTATTTCAACTTGGTATCACGTTTTAGATACACTGTGGAGTAATCCTTTTTCATATTGTCTAAACTGATTTATTTGTGACATTTTCAAGTATGCCTAAGTTGATTATTTGTACCCTACCGAGAAACAGAAATTATTATTTGTTTCTTGTGGTAAAGAATTAGTTAATGGTTACGATTAATAAAAATAAATTTTATAATAAGAAATAAGGTGTTTCATAACTCTACTGACACAGAGCAGGTGTAGAGGATCTTAAAATATGACGATTTGTTTGTAAAAATATGAATTTATTGGAAGGCCAATAAGGGCCGGACTACGGGTAGGGCGCCCTTAAAATTATACCAATTTTTTTTATCAGTATGCCAATTATTAAATAGTTTTACCAGTATTATAGGAAATTTAATTTTAAAAAATTTTGCACTCTTACAAATTTTCGGAAAAAATAATGGTTTTTGAGAAAATCAGTATTTTGTGAAACAGCATCATTACTATCTAAATCGGAGAAAAAGTAAAGTTGATGTCATTAGTATTGGGGTTTTGTGATGGTAATTGTTTACGAAGTGTACAGAAGTACCAAAGATTTCCTGATCGCTTGATTCCACACCGGGAGACCTTTGCTAATGTTGAGAGGAGGGCTTGAGAGACTGGATCATTTCTAGTCAGCAACGAAGGAGGACGTATTAATCATGCAGTAAACGCACGAAACGAGGTACGAAGTATTGAAAATTACCCTCATATCAGCACTAAGCAATTATCTAGACATTCTAGACAATTTAATATACCATAATATGCCATGCTCCATCAAATTATAGGACGTAATCTGCTTCATTCTTATCATATCCAAAATATTCAACAATTGTTACCTCAAGATTTAGGCCAAAGACTAACTTTTTGTAATTTCATTTTGCGTCCGGGTATTAGGTTTCATGAGAAGATTCTTTTTATGGACGAGACCTGTTTCACTTGAAGAGGAATCACAAATTTGCATAATTTCTATGAATATTCGGATGAAAATCCTCATGCAATAATTCCTCGCTATTTTCAAAATGAATTTAAAATAAACGTGTATTGGTATTGTCAGATGTTATGTGGTTCATGCATGATGGTGCTCCACAGCATTTTAGTGCTAATGTACGAGACTTCTTGAACGAGCAGTCCCCGAATAGATGGATAGAACAAGGAAATTGTTGTCCAGAAAATTGGCCACCCAGATCACCAGATCTGAATAAAGGTGATAAAAAAATATGTTATTTTACACCGGTTGTATCTGAAGCAGATTTATGGAATCGTATAAGTAATAAATGCAACGCCATAAAAAATGATCCACATTTATAGCGTAGAGTAGACTTTAATTTTCGGCGCAGGGTAAATTTATGTATTAGAGAAAATGGTAGTCATTTCCAACAGTTATTGTGGTGCTATTTAACGATATCGGTAGTTCATGTGGTTAAAGTTAAATTTGTTAATGTTTTGTTTGTAAGGTTCCTCTTTTTTAGTATGTTAAAAACAAAATAAAGAATCTAATTTAATGAAATTATTTTTCTTGATACTTTTTTGTAAACGTTAAATATGATACATAAAATCACAGCCTACTAGTCGTAAAACTACATACTTTACTTTTGGTCCGATATAGGTAAATAGTAATGACGCTGTTTGACAAAATCCCGATTTTCTTAGAAACCATTATTTTTTAGCTCTGTGTCGGTAGAATTATGAAACCCCCTGTATAATCCTTAGGCACAAGTATCTATTCGGGCTATTTAAGTACGACTCAAACAATATTATTACTTTTTAAGGGTTCCATCAACAATAAATATGTTTGCAGCATTACATTGGGAAAGCATTGCTTTCATTCTCTTGGCAAATAATGCACTAAGGTAGCAACGCTGCTAGAAGCGAATACATCAATTCATTTTATAGAAACATATACCCCATGAGGTCACATTGTAATGGTGTAGTTCGAACTGAGTTGCTATTTTTGGTGGACTATTTATATGCATCAATTATTAAAATTGTCTACCCCTCTCATGGCGCCCTTATTGAATAAGTTTTATTTAACGTATAAACAACGAATACACGAGGAAAAATGTAACCCTTCATGTGGAGGTGTGTGTATTCGATACATATTAGAAGACAAATTATATATACAATGATGTTTTCCGACAAAGCTAGCATATGAGAGTACTGAAATGGCTCGAAGAAAGGAAAAGGCACAGAATACATTATAATTAAGAAATAATACGATATACAGGGTGTCCCGAAATTCATGCAACAAAATTTGGTCAGATTCTTAGGACAAATTTAGGGGCCCGTATTTTTTTTTGCCAAGTGACCCCCTCTTTCGGAGTTACATCCCCCTGAAGTCCCCCTAAGAATAATCTTTTTTTATATCTCAGAACCCTGTTGTACGAGAATAACTAAATTTGGTACACATGGGTTTTATGACATGTGGAATCTGATGGTGCAACGTTTTTTGGCGGGGAACCCCCTTAAGACAATTTTTCGTGGGCCCCCTTGTCTTTGGAGCCAAAAAAATTTAAATTTCTTAAAAATTATCAGTGCACTAGAAAGCCATTAAATTTAGAAACTTTTTGTCTCTTTATACTTTTTTCGTAAAAGGCAATGTTTTCGAGAAAAATGTCAAAATGTGATCGAATGCATATCGTGATTCGCCATTTTCTTCAAAAACATTGCGTTTTACGAAACAAATATCAAGAGACAAAAAAGTTTCTAAATTCAATGGCTTTCTAGCTAACTATTAATTTAAAAAAAAATCTAATTTGCGACCAAATTTTTCTGGTTCCAAAGACAAGAGGGCCCATGAAAAAGTATCTTAAGGGGGTTTCTCGCCAAAAAGCGTAGTACTGTGAGATTCTACATGTCATAAAACCCCTGTGTACCAAATTTAGTGATTCTCGTACATGGTTTTGATATAAAAAAAATTTCTTAGGGGCAGATTTCAGGGGGCTGTAACTCCGAAAGAGGAGGCCAGTTGGCAAAAAGAAAAAATACGGGTCGCCTAAATTTGTCTTAAGAATCTATGACCAAATTTTGTTGCATAAATTTCGGGACATCCTGTATATTTATTTGCTTTAACACTAGATGTTTTTTATGAAACAATAATGAAATAAAAAGATACAATAAAACTTAGTTAAAATATTTCGATTTGTTTAGACAAAACAGACTATAACAAATTCTAATTGCTACAAATTATTACCTAAAATAAAATTAGTGTTAAGTATATGAATAATACACCGTTATTTAAGTTTGCTTCAGAATAATTTTATAGGAATTTTGAGCTATTTTAGAAAACAGTTACAATAAACATCATAACCACATTTCTTGTTACAAAATTGGAATTTTCATACAAAATACACACAAACATTTGTGTAGAACCTATACTTCTATATAAAAAGAAGTAATTAAAAATTGTTTGTTGTTATTACAGCCGAATTCACAAAGTTTACTCCTCAAAATATATAAAATTCCGCGTCCTCATACTTTTGTTCATTGTTATGAACTCTCGATAACACAAAATTGATTCTAAAATTTAAGAAATAAGTACACTATACCGTGAAATGGTAATAAATACAACCAATATCAAAAATGTAACAATGAATTTTTTACATGATATAATGTGATGCGAACAGTATATACATACATACCTTATTTTAAGAAAAATTATTTGTTATTATGAATAACTCATGAAAACGAGGAATCCTGAAAGTACTGCAACCACTTAAATATTTAATACACTAAAGCACAATTAGTTACATGATTTTCGCAATAAACAATTATTCCCCTTTAATATAAAAATTTGTTTATTATATCCCAGAAATCCGAAAAGGAAAGCACATTAAGTAACATTTTGACATTTAAAAACTGTAACTAATGTCACTCAGGGTGTTCAGGTAACCGTCGAGCGTTGCAGCCAAAAGATGTCGGTAGAAATCTTCGAGCACTGGAAGTACGGGACTGCGTTCACAAGAAGCTTATATCATGCCAATTTTAGCATTATTCGTTCCAAATGTCGTCATTCTCGAGCGAGCGGACGAACTGAGCGGACGTGTTTATTGTGAAGTGAAGTGCATTGCAACGAGCAAGATCTACCTGCCTTTATTAAGGCTACCTGGAAAGTATCCTTTTCTTTCCTCTTAACCACCGACCTAATCCCCGGCTTAAGCATAGAGTCCGTCGGCATCTTTGTTACAGGTACCTGTGCCGGGGTTATGCCCAGGTAAGTTTTTACTTTATTTATCAGTTATTTGCATTATTTTTGAATACATTTCTTTAAAATTGCGACCCCCGACAAACAATATACCAGACAGACTAATACACCAAAAGACACGTACGCCCCCGTAAGGGGGCATCCCCACACGACTAAAACCTACACAC
>NW_019416714.1:299400-300520 GCF_000390285.2 Anoplophora glabripennis | reverse complement strand
CTCCACTGAACTCCAAATCCTTCGCCTTACCGAGCACATCACGGCGGCCTTCAACAGGGGACAGTATACTGGTGCTGTCTTCCTGGACGTCGCAAAGGCCTTCGATACGGTTTGGCATGAGGGCCTAGTGATGAAAATACTCACCAACCAATATCCCAATGCTTTACCAAACTCATAAAATCCTACCTACACCACCGAAAATTCCGCATCCAAATCCAAGACTCCCTTTCCACCACATGGAGGCCGGTGTCCCCCAGGGCACCGTCCTGTCCCCACACCTATACACTTTTACAACTCCGACATCCCACATCCCCCCAACACCAACATATACTTATACGCCGACGACCTGACAATCACATCCCAATCCGTAGATCCTAGATATTCCGCCTCCCTCCTCCAAAACTCCCTAGACCAACTTGAAATCTGGTGCAACAGGTGGAAAGTCAAAATTAATCCCAACAAATGTTCGGCTATCCTTTTTATCAAATGAAAAATCCCACAAAACCTCGACAGACTGAGACTATCCCAGGAACCCATCTTCTTGAATCGACAAACACGATACCTGGGCGTGACGATGGATCAGCGTCTTACTTGGAAACCGCACATCGTGGAGACGGTGGCGCGAGCGAGAATCACCAGGGCTGGGCTCTATCCCTTACTCAAAGGTGGAAACACCCTCAGTTTAAGGAATAAGCGAACGCTTATCAAGGTGGTACTTCAACCGCAGCTAACCTACGCCTCCACGGCGTNAGACGGTGGCGCGAGCGAAGACCACCAGGGCTTATCTCTATCCCTTACTCAAAGGTGGAAACACCCTCAGTTTAAGGAATAAGCGAACGCTTATCAAGGTGGTACTTCAACCGCAGCTAACCTACGCCTCCCGACGTGGGGTCACGCGGCAACGCGCCCTGGTACGTAAGAAACACTGACATATTACGAGACTTACAATTCACAAACGCTGCACAGACAATAAGACAAAACGCGGAGAAACGATTTGACGTAGCCGCTAGACATGACAGTCAAAGCGCCTACACCGGCCGCATTTGCGGTCGGGGTAGACGACGGATGGGGCCCACCTACGAAGGCTGTCCAGGCCTACACGAGATGAGGCAGGAATGAC
>NW_019416714.1:131101-297439 GCF_000390285.2 Anoplophora glabripennis | reverse complement strand
CCTCCCGCGCTAGCCTAAGGGCCACCTTAGCAAAGCGCATCCCAGGCTGCATAGCCGCACTACCCTACCCAACCATACCACACATAAACATGACACTACCCCCGGGGTTTACACAGACGAGCCGGCGAAGCAAGAAGAGCGCCAGAAGAAAGGGCCCTAGCCGGCGGGGCCCAGCCAGGACAAAAGGAGGTCCCACAAAGCGCCTACACCGGCCGCATTTGCGGTCGGGGTAGACGACGGATGGGGCCCACCTACGAAGGCTGTCCAGGCCTACACGAGATGAGGCAGGATAAAGAGGGATAATCCCCCTCGATCCCAAATGATTGAGCCAATTTCTAGCCAAGGAGTAATGGCGCGGATTGGCGCACTCCATAGCCCTCTCATCGGCGAGTTCAGGGACAATGGGCGGGTTGTTGCTAGCTTTGTTCGTAAACCTTCCACTGCTGCACTAGTGTAGTAATACGTTGTTCGTTTATTGCAGTGTAGCCAAGTGCAGGTATAATCCAGGTGTTCGAAAAGTCCAGTGTAGTGTAATAGTGCAGACACTACACTGGCTAACAAGGTGGTGTAAAAGTGTAGTGTAGCATATTTGTGGCGCGAAAATGAAACTTTTATCACAAATGTCACATCTTGGTAGATATTTTAGATAGATCATTAAAAATTTGGCAATATTTGATTTTACTCTGAAATGGCTGATAAATTCGTCTTCCTCACAGTTTCGACCAAGTTCTATAAAATTTGTAATGCACTTTCTTTTATTTTTTTGGAAACAGGTCTCCAATAAAACATGAATTTTTCTTTTTTTACGATTCCGTCGTATTTCATCTGATTCCGATTCGCTTCCAGAGTCACTAAATAATTCACTCATCACAAATATTTTCTCCATGATTTACAATTAGGTTATGCCAGTTTAAGTTTACCCAAATTGAATTAATGAACAGGCAAATGTTTTCTCTAAAAGTGGTGCACAATTATTATTTTAGTGGAACACTGAATTCCACTACATTACACTACATTACACGTTGTGTAGGTTTACGAACAAAGCTGCTTTTTCCACTTTTTCCAGAGATCAAGAATTGTCTCTTCTTGATATGTGGCTTATTCTGTGATATCGTCATGACGTCATGTGTCAATTTGTCTGTCATTTTTGTCAAACAAATTGAATTTTTTGATGAAGAATTTATAACGGTTAATTTTCAAATATGTGGTTTTTATATTTCGTGTCTCAAATAATGTATTTAATATAAACCCGACGAATCGATCAATAGAGAAGTGTCTCCGTGATAAGACATATTTTTTTATTAATTTAGACAGAATTTTTCCATTTTTATAGTTATACTGAAATGGAAAAATTAACATCTTCACCAAGGAAACGGCTGTTCCCAGGTTGTAAGTAATTTTTACATTTTTTTTATTTTAATAGTTAATTGTTTACATTTTTTAGCTGTGAAACTTAAAAGCTCCGAGAAGATGGGTGAAAGGTTAACCATTGCACCACTCGATTTGGCAGCTATAGCAAAGGAAGTAGCTGCTGACTTTGAAGGTACAGAAAAAGATAACAAATTTTATTTCATTTTGTAAAGATATTTTACTGAAATTTGATGTTGGGTTGTTTTTAGGATAGATGATAAGTTAGTTGTTTTTTACTTAAAAAGATAGTTAAAAATTTTTTTGTTGGTAGAAATTTTGATAACATTTCTTCCAAACAGCATTTTATTTCCTTTAAGAAAGGTATAATTGTGCGTTTTAAGTTTAAGGTATTGTTCACTTGTGTTTTAGGTAAAAAAAATTAAATCCTAATTTGATATTTGGTTACCGTAAAAACTCCCCTTTTATCAAATCTCATTGAAATGTGACAAGTTATCTTAAAAAATTGTAGTACAATTTTCTTTGTTTCAGAACCTGTTGATAGAAGGAATAAAATGCGGAAAATTAATAATAATTCTGGAGGAAGGAAAATCTTTTTCAGGACTTCTGCAGAATCGCAAATATTTCGACCGAGTACTGGACGAGTATTGCCAAAAAGGAGTGTCAACTCTCAAAAGGTATTTAATAAAATATTTTAAATTTAAATGACAAATTCTACATCACAAATTAAAAAAAAAGCAACAAGCACAATAATTTAAAATAATTAATTACTCTGTAACTCTGAAACTTTTGCCATGTAATAGAATTCATTATTAAAATTTGAACAAATGTTTTAGTTTCATGTTGTATGCTTGAAGATTGTTCACATAAAACTGCCCGATAAAGTAAACGAAAGTATTTCCCTGTAAAAGTCAGTTCAGAATATCTTCCCTCTCGTTTTCGTCGATGTTAAAATTCGTATTGTTTCATTTTGGCATCAGTCTTTGACGTGGGAGGTATAGATAATTTATAAATTATACGACGTGTGGATTCCCTGTTTGTCGGGATCAGGTCGATAAAAGAAGGAAGTGCGGGATTGGTTTGTTTTTTTTTAATGGATTTACCTAATAGCTTCTTTGGTTATAACTTTATTGAGATGGAATTTTTAATTGCTCTTTTTTTAACCTTCCTAGTCACTTTTGTCGCTCTGTATATCACAGATGTGCTTTATACAGGGTTCTTCACGGTAAGTGGCCTTTTAAACGTTTTAGAGAAACCAAAGATAATATTACTGAAATTTTGTTTCCGGTAGTTATCAGATATTTCTCTTCAATGAAAATAATGCCATGAATGAAAAATGTTTCTTGGTGTTTTTAATAGTAGCAGCCGTTTAGGAGATATTTGGGCTTGTTTTTACGTTTTATTGAATTTTCCTTATAAATTAATCCGTTTATTTAATGCAAACTTTCTTGTTTTCGTGCTACTAAAGCATCCAACAACTTTTCCTAAGAAAATAATATGCCACTGGTGGTTTTTTGTAGAAAAAAATTTATTTCTGGAAAAAATATCAAACTAAATAATAAAGTAACATTGGCAAGTAGATCATACAACAATTGTTCAAAACGAAGTCCTTCCGCACCAATATACTTTTGACATCTTCTAATTAGGCTATTTATAGAGAAATCATGGCATGATTTTCCCTGAGGAGATTATAATTTTACTCTAAACGGCTGCTACTTGCTAAAAAATACCAAGAAATTCATTCATTTGACGTAACAGTACCTGAATATAACATTATTTCTAGAAAAAACTGCCAATGGCGTATTTTTTTCTCGGGAAAACGGAGAGGCACCTATAGTAGCACGCCACTGGTTAATGCCACGAGGTTAATATTACATTGAATAAAAGGTCTTATTGAGTGAATATGCTGTAGTAAATTTCAGTCAAATCGTTCAGTGTAATATGAAGATATGACGGAAAATTTTTTTTTTTTTTTTTTTGGAAACTTGAACACCCGGTATCTCAAATAAAGTTTATAGAGCAAACTCTACTTATTTTTTGGCAGCTAATGTATGTATTAGTGATGTAACGAATGCCAGTTTTTAAGCATTCGCGAATGCGAATGCGAACATCTGTTGTTGACATTCGCGAATGCGAATACGAATATTCAGTTTTTAAATCTAGCGCCGTTTATCTATGATTCAAAATATGCCGCGCGCGACGAACATAATAATTCCGGTGACAACGGCGCTAGAGGCTAAAGAAATTAGCGTTGTTAAGTTGGTAGAACGGTATTTTTGTATGATTGGAATTTTGGTTTGTTTTCGCTACCGGCTTGGATGAGTTTGTGAATTGTGTAAACTTTTTTGTTTAATTTACCTAATATTGTTTTCACATTCTGTATTTTTCTTTCACATTCATATTCGCAAAATATTCAAAGATATTTGCGAATGCGAATGCGAATATCATAAATTAGAGGAATATTTGCGAATGCGAATGCGGATATTTGTTACATCACTAGTATGTATGTATGTATGTATGTATGTATGTCGGAGGGTGGTGGAATTGTTTTTCCACCGCAGCACTTAGGCCTTATTAGGCCCCTTGTACACCCTCCTTCATTACTCGAGTACTTTTCTTCAAACCATCCTATTTACTACACGGGTGGCTTGGTGGCAAAGTCTCGTACAGTTTATGTATGATAGCATGGTCTTGAGTTATTTTCTTTGCTCTGTTCTCATTACCATTTATCGGAGACCACACGCATGCGGAAAATGTTGAGCGACTCAGGTCTGGTAGGATGCCACAGCCACATCCCCGAGCCTGCCTTAGGTCACCCATCCAAATTTCAGCCTGTGTCCGTGATGCTTACCTCAGCAGATCGAAATCCACCAGCCAAGACACCCGGCTAGGCGGTCCCCCTGGCAGCTAATCTATTCTTGCAGTTTCTGTATTTAAAGTGAAATCACCCTGTATAGAGCCGAACACCAGATTTTTTATTTTGTGTGTGAAAATTCTTATATGAATTCTATCAATTTTTCATCTTTAGGCGTTTCCAAAGCCTCCTAGATTTTTTAAACTAAAACGTAAACTTTATAAATTTAAAATGTAAAATCTGCGTAAAAAATATATTTTTCATTATAAATCACCGAAATTTGAAATAGAAAATTCAGGTAAATAGCATTCATTTCGTTAAATTACTTTTTTTGACATTGACTTCTTGAAATTTTAAGTTACTTTTATTTATTATTAAAATAAAATTCTCTGAAAGTGTTGGATAAAATTTTGTATGGCACTCGTGTGTTACATCATATAAGTCACTTGTGAAAATTAGCCCTCTCGGCCTACAGTCTCGAGGGCTAAACATTTCCCAGTGTGACTTATACAGGGTGTTTCAGAAAGCCTTCCCGTAAATTCAGGGGGTGATAGTACGACAAAAAATAAAAAATTTTTGTCTTATGAACTATATGTCTATCTCCTCTTGTTTTCGAGATACAGAGCGACAAAATTAAATTTTTTAAATAGAATTTTTATGAAAATTTCCAAACGGTGCGAAATATTTTTATGAAATTTGGTATTCCAGGGTTTTTAAGGATGCCAAATACGCTGGTCTAATTAATTTGTGTATATTTTATAGAGGGCGCTATTTATGCTACATTCGTTTTACATTTTAAGTTGTAATTTTTTTGAGATTAGGTTTTCGGGCTTCAATTTCTAATGTACAATTTTATTTTCTAAAAATAATGTACTCTTGTTAGAACTTCCTAATGTGGACGATTTTCGAGAAAAAAGACTTTTAATTCAACTCTTACAATATTACGGTGTAGAAAACAAGTGACTTTTCTCAAAGTAGGCTTATGTCAAAACTTGTTGATGGATGTCACATAAACAACGCATACATTCTCAGTAATATTTTAAACTTTAATTAACTTTATATCAAAATTTTAGTGACTGTAATTAGTCATTACTAACTACAGTCATTAACAATCACTAAAATTTTGATATAAAGTTAATTAGAGTTTAAAATATTACTGAGAATGTATGCGTTGTTTATGAGACATCCATCAATAAGTTTTGACATAAGCTTACTTTCTTCACCGTATTATTGTAAGAGTTCAATTAAAAGCCTTTTTTCTCGAAAACCGTCCACATTAGGAAGTTCTAACAAGCGTACATTATTTTTAGAAAATAAAATTATACATTAGAAATTGGAGCCTGAATGGTAAAAAACCTAACCTTAAAAAAGTTAGAACCTAAAATGTAATAGGAATGTAGCGTAACTAGCGCCCTCTATGAAATATTAAAAAAATAATTAGACCAGCGTATTTGGTGTCCTTAAAAACCCCGGAATATCACATTTCATAAAAATATTTCGCACCGTTTGGAAATTTTCGTAAAAATTCTATTTAAAAAATGTTATTTTGTCGCTTTGTATCTCGAAAACAAGAGGAGATAGACATATAGTTCATAAGACAAAAAATTACGGGAGGTCTTTCTAAAACACCCTGTATATACCGTAACAGACTAGTACCATAAATAACTATTAATCAAGAAACTTGTAAGGTTAATTTTTAAATGTTGTTTTTTTATTTCATACTTCTCCATGAAGGAACACGATCGACCCGTGGAGTATCCTCTCTTTAGTAAGACATCTTTTTTATTAAGTTGGAAAGAATTCTTACAATTTTTCCATTTTTAGAAACTGATCCAGAAACAGGAAAAGTAATACCCTTACCACAGAGATGGATGTGCCCCATTTGTAAGTGATATTTTCATTTTCTGATTTTAGTTGTTATATGTATACAGGGTGATTCATTAACAATGGGAAAGTTGAAAGCTGAAGATACTACACGTAAAATGGTGGCCATTGGCGCAAACATGCCTTATCCGAAAGTTGATAGTTTCGGAAATACAGGGTGTTGAAAGTTAATATTTTAAATCATTTTTTTGCGATTATTCTGAAAATATGTAGGTTAGGAACTTGAAAATTTGTGAAACTATATTTTTTTAGGCGACGAATAAGATGCGTGTTGTAATTTCAGCATTGCTCATAGAGGGCGCCACTTACGACCAATTTTACCGAAAATTTAGTTAATAACTTTTTACCCTGTATGTCTAACATGAAACTTGATTCAAAACCTGAAAGAGCAATCATTTTTCCATTAATTATGTACTCTTGTTTCATTTCGGTATCTCGATCCGTTTTCGAGAAAAATCGATTTAACGAACACTATGTTTTGATAATACGAGAAATTAAAAGCGAAACAAACTAAGTGTTTCTTCATGTTTTTACAACAATTAATAATAAAACAAATGAAATACCACGTAATAACGATTTAAAGTAATTGTTCGAAGAATCCACCGTTGACACTGATACACTTTACACAACGTTTTCTGAGAAATCTTCGAGTTTGAAACAACTTATTTGGATTGTGTCTGACTTCGTTGGCAGCGATTTGTATTCTTTGCCACAACTCTTCATACGAACCAATAGATTCTTTGTAAACGATATCTTTCATTCGAGACCAAATAGAAAAATCAAGATGATTGAAGTCCGGACTTCTGGGTGGCCAAGCAAAAATGCTTCCACGGCTTGAAGAAGTTCTACTTTATTTAAGAAGAAACATGTGGTTCATGCATGATGGATGTCACCGTATTTTTCTCGGTCAATGCGTGCATATTTAGATGCAGTTTTTTCAAATTGCTGAATTGGTCATGTAAGCATTTTTGCTTGTCACCCAGAAGTCCGGACTTCAATCCTCTTGATTTTTCTTTTTGGTCTCGAAAATATCTTGAAAGATATAGTTTACAAAGAATCTATTGGTTCGCATGAAGAGTTGTGGCAAAAAATACAAATTGCTGCCAATGAAGTTAGACGCAATCCCAATATGTTGTTTCAAGCTCGAAGATTTCTCAGAAAACGTGTAAAGTGTATTAGTGTCAATGGTGGATTCTTCGAACAATTACTTTAAATCATTATTACGTATTTCATTTGTTTTATCATTAATTGTTGTAATAACATGAAGAAACACATAGTTTGTTTCGCTTTTAATTTCTTGTATTATCAAAACATAGTGTTCGTTAAATCTATTTTTCTCGAAAATGGATCGAGATACCGAAATGAAACAAGAGTACATAATTATTGGAAAAATTATTGCTCTTTCAGGTTTTGAATCAAGTTTCATGTTAGAAATACAGGGTAAATATTTATTAACTAAATTTTCTGTAAAATTGATCGCAAGTGGCGCCCTCTATGAGCAACACTGAAATTGCAACATGCATCTTATTCGTGGCTTAAAAAAATATAGTTTCACAAATTTTCAAGTTCCTAAACTACATATTTTCAGAATAATCGTAAAAAAACTATTTAAAATTTTAACTTTCAACACCCTGTATTTCCGAAACTATCAACTTTCGGATAAGGCATGTTTGCGCCAATGGTCACCATTTTATGTGTAGTATCTTCAGCTTTCGACTTTCCCATTTTTAATGAATCACCCTGTATATTTTTAAGTGAAAAGCTCCGAGAAGAAGGTTAAGAAGACGTTACCAGTTACACCACTCGATATGGCAGCAATAGCAAAGGAAAGAGCTGCTGACTTGGAAGGTACATAAAAAGATATTATTTCTAGCAATACAGTATGTTCACTAAAGAATGTTTCTTTAAGAGTAACTTCCTTAAACCAATTTAATTCAAGTTACCTCAGCAAATTTTGATTCCTTGAAAAATCATGCGCCTTCAAAGAAAAACAGTTTTCTTCCATTTTTTAAAGACTTTTTTGGAAATATTTAGTCGAGGAAATAAAACACTGAACCTCTGAGAATTTTCGATCAAGTCGTATCAAGATGGAGTTTTTTGCATTCGGTTTCTAAAATTATGTGAAAAAAATGTATCAACTTTGTATTATGTTTTTCGGCCAAATTGCATTTGTGCAGTGCAAAATGCATCTAGAAAAATGTATTTTTTAGTCACTTCGAAAAAATTCATAACTCGGTTAATAATTCCTGGAATGGACTCAAATTAGAGTTCTGGGGGTTTTCGCCGACCTGGGGCTTAGGATTGATGATGAACGTCATCTCCGAGGCTTCTCCTGAATTTCACTCTTAAATGCAACGAGAGTTGACACCCAGGGGTTTTTTGGGTCGCTGATTCCTAATCTGGCGTCGGCGGGCACCCCCCGGATACCTGGTGCAGCGGAACCTGGACATGGACGTCATCTCCGGGAGTTTTCCTGTAAAATTCGCGTAAACGAGCCGAAAATCGCATCAGGGGGTTTTTCGGCGCGCTCTTCTCGAATCTGACGTCGGCGACCAGTGATAAACAGTGAATTTTCAATATATTTGAGACTGCCGTTAATACTGCAATAACTTGTTTGGAATTGTTGATCTCATTTATAGTATGCATGATGAAAATAGAGGGAATAAATAGAATGTATGTCACAATGTATGCAAGTGTTGTTTCAAAAACAAATCAAAATTATTTATTTCCAAATCAATTGCCATTTCTAACCTACTCTTAACTTCAATTTAATTTAACTCAAATATAATCTAACTCCATTTTATCCTAATCTAATCAACTATTAACTTTAATTTGAAAATATTCTACTAAATACTATTTTCATCATCAACTGACGTATTATTACATTGTTCATCTTCATCATCAACTGACGTATTACTACGTTGTTCATTTTCATCATCTGTAGCCGTGATGATGAAAATTTTCAAATTAAAGTTAATATTTGATTAGATTAGAGTTAGATTATATTTGAGTTAAATTAAATTGAAGTTAAGAGTAGGTTAGAAATGGCAATTGATTTGGAAATAAATGATTTTGATTTGTTTTTGAAACAACACTTGCATACATTGTGACATTCATTCTATTTATTCCCTCTATTTTCATATTGCATACTTTAAATGAGATCAATAATTCCAAACAAGTTATTGCAGTATTAATGGCAGTCTCAAATATATTGAAAATTCACTGTTCATCACTGGTCGCCGACGCCAGATTTGAGAAGAGCGCCCCGAAAAACCCCCTGATGCGATTTTCGGCTCGTTTACGCGAATTTTACAGGAAAACTCCCGGAGATGACGTCCATGTCCAGGTTCCGGTGCACCAAGTGTCCGGGGGGTGCTCGCCGACGCCAGATTAGGAATCAGCGACCCGAAAAACCCCTGGGTGTCAACTCTTGTTGCATTTAAGAGTGAAATTGAGGAGAAGCCTCGGAGATGGCGTTCATCATCAATCCTAAGCTCCAGGTCGGCGATGGACCAATTTGAAGGTCATATTCGGGATCAGCGACCTCGAAAACCCCCAAGACCCGGATTTGAGTCCATTCCAGGCAATATTAACCGAGCTATGAATTTTTTCTAAGTGACTTTAAAAAATGCATTTTTCCGGATGCATTTTGCATTGCACAAATGCAATTTGGTCGAAAAACATAATACATTTTTTCCACATAATTTTAGAAAGCGAATGCAAAAAAAAAACATCTTGATATGACTTGATCAAAAAATTTCGGAGATTTCGGGTCTTTTTGTGCTTTATTTCCTCGACTATTTGACTAGCTTCAAAAAGCTCTACATCAATTTTCATTGCGAAATATTTTGAAAAGTGAGAAGTTACCTTAAAAAATTTAATAAATAAACTTATTTTGAAGGTTAACAATTTTTTAAGGAAGTAAAATTGTATCAAGTTCTAACTTGATCTAAATCAGTTTATTTTCACACGAGGAAGCTATTTTTGAAGTGTCACATTTTTTATTGGACTCCCTGTACATGAAAATTGTAAATTTTAACTCGGGAATTTGTATCTGCCGTTTTCTTTTTTGTACAGTGATTGAAGCTGAAAATCAGCTGTAACATCCGAATTCTTTGAAACTGCATGAATTTGCATGAAAATTTAGAATAAGGCTCGACTTAGGCTCAAGTTCAAAAGTAACATAAGCCCGATTGACGCTTTTTGTTTTTTAGGGGTAAAAACTACCCCTAAGTGAAAAAATTTGAAAAAATTAAGTTTTAAGCATTTTGTTGATAAAAATCTTGTTTAAGCACAAAAATTAAATAATGTTCCATGTTCTCGAACATGTTTTATGATATATTTGATATTTTTGATCGTGTATTTAACCATTAAAACTCCCCTATGCAAAAAATAATGATAACAAATTACTTTTTAAAGATTGGGAATGATTAAATTGTGCAATTATTTAAAATAAAAGTTTATAACACCTAGATTTGGTTATATTATGTGGGTTCAGGACTCTTAAGAGGAATTTCACATTCACTGATAGATTTAATGAGCTTATTTTTACATGTATTTGACAAAACTTTAATTCGTAACTGATTTGTTAACGCGACGATGCGTTCTCGTGCCCATTTCATTTGAAACTGAGGTTCCCCTCGTCTCTCGTTTCGACCTCGCTCTGACTGCCGGCGAGTGGGGCAGGGTCGTCTCGTTACAAGTTCCATTATAGCTAATAAAAGAATTTTTCCCTTTCAACTCCTAAAAATCACCCCTCTATTTACAAAAATGATAAAAAAATAACTTTTTAAAAGCTTGGAATGCTTTAACGGTGCAATTATTTAAAATAAAAATTCCCTCATTGCTTATGAAAGAATTTGTATCTCATAACACTTTTCAACCCTTACAAATCACCCCTGTGCTAAAAAAATGATAAAAAATTACGTTTTAAATCTTGGAATGCTATAATTGTGCAATAACTTAAAATAAAAATTCCCTTATATTGTTTATGCAAGAATATTTTACTTTTGCCATTTTCAACTCTTATAAACTACACTTTTACCAATATTAATGTAAAATATTTTTATTATAATCGATTTTTAAATATTATAAATATAAAGCCTATTTTGCTTCGAAAAAATGTCATTGTTTTACCATAACTCGGTTAATTTTGAAGCTCCTACAAAAAAGCATTTTAAAGATAATTTCAAGAGCTGTAAGATCGTTTTCATTAAAAACCTATTAAGTCCTTTGTTTTTAAAGGGAAAATATCGAAGTGCTCGAGACAGGTCGTTTTTTCCTTTATTTTTTATGCTATAAAAATTAAAAAAAGGAAAATATTTGTTGAAAAAAAAAACTACATTTTTGTTGTCTATCATTTTTTACGCATCTTTCATAGTTTCAGAGTTATATAAATAAGGCATTTTTTTTTTAATAATGAAAAATAAAATACGTTTTCAACTTTTACTGTACATTATTCAAAAATACGCATTCTAAACCGGTTTAACTTCAGGATCCTATGAAAAACACTAAAACAAAACTAATTGTAAAGGGTCTACGATTAATTATAATTCTGACGGAAATGGTACAAGGTTTACTGCTCATTTTTCCTTAAAAAATATGAGCAACCCATCTGTTTTTGAAGATAACTCCTTCCATTTTTGCTCTAATTAACTTTTATAAGTGCTCATTTTAAAGGTCTTTTTGAGTACTACAAAAACCTCCTGGAGCATTATACACGTAAAATTAATCCTTTTTCTGTTATTTGACGTTAAATACATTGATACGAGTATTCCCCCCAAAACAAGTCCCCTTCCACTAACCATATTTCGCTTTGCATAGGACGTACAACACTTTTTAAAAAACCATTTTCTTTGTTTATTTATAAGCTACATTTTTGTTCATTACACTTTTTTTATAAAATGGATAGTTTTTGAGTTATTCACGAATATTACTTTGAAAAAGTGTTTTTTTTTCACTCAAAATTCCAAGTTTTCAATCGTTAATAACTAAAAAACTATTGATTTCTCGAAAAAATTCTTCAAATATTTTTTTGCTCAAAATTTGATTTCCAGCGTTATTTTTTAAAAAAATTTCCACCCTCGAGAAGGGGTGTTAACCCCTAACAGGGTGGAAGCGTCAATCGGCGCTGTCACTAATGTTCATTGACCTTTTCTCTAACTATCTGCCAAATTTCAAGTTGATTGTTTCAGTTTCAAAGAATTCGGAAGTGAAAAGCTTCAATGACTGTACTATTTGTATACAAAATTTTAACTTTTTTTTCAAAAGTATAGCCATATTTTTCTTTGTTTTAGAACCTGTAGATAGAAAAAATAAAGTTCAAAAAGTGAACAATAATTCTGTAAGAAGAAAAATGTTTAATTTACCTTCTGCAGGATCCCAAATATCTCAATTTTCTATAAGTTCTCGACGGACATTATCAAGAAGGAGCATTACATCCCAAAAGGTATTTGATAAAGTATTGACCAAAATAATTGGCCAAATTTAAATGACAAATTCTACATTACAACTAAAAAAAAAACATGTAGGCAAGCACAATAATTTAAAATAAGTAATTACTCTGCAACTCAAAACTTTTACTTTGGAATAGAATGCGCCATTAAAATTTGGACGGGATGTTTTAGTTACACCTTGTATGCTTTTTTAATGAAATGTTGAATGTTCAAATATACTTAAAACTTGCTGATAATCTGATAATTCAGAGATCTGTAAAAGCCAGTTGACAGCAGGTTTAAGGAGGTATTTCCTAGGGAAGTGAGGATCGCAGGGGGGGTCCTATGCTTTTCTTATGGGACTAAAACCCGCTACCAACTTGAAAAAATTAAATTCTATTGAAATTATTTGCGATAAACATTATCTATATAGCAAAGAAATCTACTCAATATGCACATAACATACATATTGAAAATTAACAACATAAAAATATCATATTTAAGTAGTTTTAAATTATATTTAATGAACACGTAAACACTATGTAGATGTGGCAACAGCGCTAATAATCGAGTGCAGTTGTACACACTGCGAACCTACAGACCTCGGACATTGGAGATATTGCGCGTCAGATTCAGGTAAAGATGCGTACGAAAATGCGTATGAAAAGTTTTGTTTCACAATTTCTACATTTTTTACATACATATTAGTACTCAGACTTACAATAAATACAAAATTCAATTCATACATTATCAATATAGGAAAAGACAATCGTTCATTGGACATTTGATGGCTAAATTAATAAAGGTTTGTTACAATGCAACTGTCAGAAATAGGTAGCGAATTTTATTCTACACAAAAAAATGTATACCCATAGGCGTAGTTAAATTTTTGCTTGGGGTGGGCCCAGGATTGCAAGCTCTATGAAGACCTCTAAAAAAAAAAAAAACACGACTTACCAATGTAAAATTTGAACAAGCTTTTAATTCTGAAAAACAAGGTCAAAAGTCGTAATTCAGCTTGGTTATGCAGATAATACAGAAAATATTTATTAACACATATTTTATATTTTTTAGAAACAAATACGTATCCATAATAAACATAATAAGTAACATAACTAATAACAATAAACTAAAAGGTGGTAGTAATAAAAAGTCTACTAATTTATAATAAATGTTCTACGTGTCCCCCATTCTCTTCGACACATTTTCTTTAAACATTTTATGAAACTATTGAGAATAGGAAATGAATTATATGTTCGTCTAACTTGTCGTATGGCGCCTTTTATTCTATCCTTGTTACAGAGTTGTAAATAATGCATGAACCATATTTGTCGTCTAGTATTAATGGGTATTTCTTTGAGAGCCCCAGTAAGTTCTTGCCGAAGGAATTCCAAATAATCTGTCCAACCTTGCAGGTAGAGCGATAGACTCCAAAATTTGATAGACTTTTGTGTGGATTTTCTTTGCTCCAGACGTGAGAGTTTTTCCAATTAAAAACACCTCCATAGGTAAAAACAGCTTCATCTGTAAAGGGAATTCTCCGAGAAAAGTGTGATCCCTGTTATGTAACTGGAGAAATCGTTTGCAAAATGTTAATCTCAAAGGGGTCTGGTTCAAGCAAATTTTGTACAGGGTGAAAATGTAAACATTATAACTGCTGCGTGTGTAGTATAGTTGAAACAATTTTGCGGCCAACTCCTGTGACTAATGACAAACGCCGAATACTAATTTTGGTGTGTTCTTCTACTCTTTCTAGAATTTGTTCTTCGCCTTGTATCCTTCTTTGAATGTACCTTCCATTTCCTGAATTAGAACGAAAGTTTCCAGTTTTTCTTAATCTGGTGATTAAAAAAGCAAACAATGTATGAGAAGGCTGTCTGCGATTCGGATAAAGTTCTTCATATGTTCTCGTCCACTAAAATGTTCTTGTACAAAGGTACCGTGCTTTCACAGGAAAACACTACATAGGAGGTGCGTAGGTCAAACTCGTTCGATCTCTGCGTGCGGCGCTGTGGCGTACGTGATCACATCTCAGATCAGTCAGGTTGCAGCACCCAGCGCTCCCCACCCTTCCGAATTTACGAACTCGAACGAAGCTAATTCCACAGAAGATAAATCTTCTGTGCTAATTCTCTATGTAGCGTTGTACGGTGAAAGCACGGTATACCATTATCATGTCTCTCATTTCATAATTCGTAAATTCATTGTGACGAGGCATTTTCCGAAATAAACTTGCAAAATACAAATTTGACAGTGAATTATCGAAATTGTCACGTTATGGATATACAGGGTGATTCAGTCATAATGTTATTAATTTTAATCACGTATTCGGAAGACTTAATAAAGACAGAAAATCGGAAAAAAATTTTTTATTCGACTTTTAAAAATGAAGGAAATCAACCCATAACTCCCGCTAAGAAGGCGGCCCTGCCAGATGCCCGGATGCTCGGAAAATTTTGTAACGTAATGTCACGTTAATCCGGTTTAGTATACGGATACATATGTATGAAACCAATAAAATGCAAGTAAATAAAGGATCATGCTGCATTTTATTATAACTAATTTTAATAATTTAGTGCAAAATGATTTCACAAGCCTGACTTCTTGAAGTCAACTTTCGTTAAAAGAAAATAAATAAAGCAGAGATTTGTAGGCACACTGTATTTTATCAAATAAAAAAAGTCGGCACACTAAATACCCGAATATACAAAATACACTACACACGGTTACACAACCATTACCTAACAATTTAAAGCGTTTATTCAAATCTACCACCCTCCATATCTCCCGTATTTTTCTCGCAAAGGAGTTAACATAATACATTTTCAAAAAGTTTAAGCTTTAGAAGCAGCTGATTTCCCCAATCGTCTTGAATTTTGCCATTGGTTCCTAAGTTCAGCAGAACTTTATTAACAAAGTGCTCTGGACGGATGAATGCTGTTTTACTCGTGCTGGCATTTTAAACAGGTAAAAAACATAAGTATTGCTTTCTCAAAAACAATAAGTGCCTACAGGTTACACCAAAGTTTAGATTTACACTAAAGTTTACATTTATTATGTAAACTTTGGTTATACGCAACTGCATATTGAACAATAAACTGAAATACTAAAATTGTGTATTATTTAACATAATAAATTATAAAACGTGAAAACGTTAATAATATTAAAAATGATAAATTGTAATAACCGTACATTCGAAAACAATCATCCCTATCATTGATGACACGATTTTCCTTTGATAAATGACCAACAACTTTTTGCTCTACTTTGCATGGAATACGATCCTACTAAAGTGCACACGTGCAAATTAGAAGGTTATTGACCTCAGGTTAACCTAGGTCGGAAATACGTACCGAGTTGTTTATTTGTCTCCATCCGATTGTATTTTTATCTTCTATTACTTACAGTCAATATTTAAATACTACATACATTTCACCCTCTTTTTATAATTTATCTAGTGAGTGTTGGTTTTTTATGTTATTATTTCTGTAATGAAATTGAGATGGTTATGAAATGAAATTTAAATTATTTGAACTTTTGGGGTTTTGTAACTTCAATATTAAATTTTATTTAAAGTGAAACAGAGCTAATTTCTTTGCAGCCATAATAGTCACATTTGGTCAAATGAAAACCCGCACACTACTCGTTGGTTTAGCTTTCAGAGGAGGTTGGGTGTCAATGTATGGACAGGAGTATATGGCGATCGTTTAATTGGGCCGCATTTTCTACCTGAACATCTGAATGGGCCGCGTTACTTTCAATTTTTAGTAGAAAGCTTACAGCAAATTAAAAAATTATCACTATGATGTTAATAAAAAATGATTGTTGGCAAGTCATGCTCAGACCTCCTCGAGGTTCTTTCTGGGCAACAATAACAATTTAATATGTTGATTGCATAATTATAAAAAAATAATTTTTTTTTAAATTATTATTGGCTGACGTGAGCAAACAGTTTATTTATTGTCTTTATATGTGCGAAAATATATAAATATGGCAACATTGCATCTAGGTCGCTTTGTTCATATCGTAGCCGGCTGACGTTAGCCGGTCAGTAACAGCCTGAAAAGGGGGTTAAATAATGATTGGAAAAAATTTTTTTCACCTTAAATATGCATTTAATTTTTTTTAATCACGCAATCGTATTATACTAATTTTTCTCTATCTGCTCTTAAAATTAATGACATTATGACTGAATCACCCTGTATAGTTATTTCCAAAAAATATGAGGGATGTGTTAATAAATATTTTCTGTAATATCTTCATAACCGAACATAATTTCGACTTTTGATAGGTATAAATTTTTTGTGTAGAATAAAATTCTCTACCTATTTCTGATAGTTGCGTGTAAAAAGTTTAACATACAAAAAAATTACAGAAGAATATTCACAAAGGATTGTAGTAAAATGAACACCCTGTATGATTTAACCTAATAGGAACATAATCACTGTATACTTCATGACGAGAAACTAAGTAACAGCAAATTTTGTCCAAATTGGTTAACTGGATTCTGAGTTAAGGATAAAACAAGAAATAAAAAAAGAAAGAGTGACCGCAAAAAAGCTGTGATTTTTGCCCGTTTCTTCACAATTCGCAGAGAATTAAAAACATACATAAAAATATGTTTTTGGTCGCAAATTACTTGTCATAAAAAACTGAAATGAGCTTAGCTTTTAGTATTTTGAAAATTATAAAAATCACCCCTTGAGTTGGAAAAATGCCAAAAATGAGGAATTTGAATATTACCAATTGATATAAAAACTATTAGCATGTGAATTATCTTAATATATTATTTTTGAAATTTTTAGTTATTTCAGTCATGAGAATAAATCTTTCTTTGTATCAAGAATAATTCGATAGAAAAATTCACATGTTAATAGTTTTTATATTTGTATTAAATTCTTCATTTTGGGCGTCTTTTCAACCCCTAAATAGGGGTGATTTTTAAATATTTTCAAAAAACTAAGACATTTTTTGTTTAAGCAAGTTTGCTTAGATCAACACCATTTGGGTTCTAGATTATACCCTTGAAGTAGTAACATTCGTTAGATGACACCCTGTATGACATGAATTTAAATGAGTTTGTATCATTAGTTATGTTAGTATCGTTTAAATTTTAGACCTTTGCTATTGTACTATTATAGAAGATTAATTCAATTTTTTAAATTGTAATCTATTTTCTAGGAACAACAAAATAAGTTTAAACCTGGTGAATTATCTCCTTTGTTGGATATGGAAGAAGTGGAAGAGGAACTGATTAAAAAAAAGGGTTTTTTGCAAGGTTACCCTTTTAAAACACCAGTCAAGCCAGTGATAAAATTTAATGAAAATGTAAAAAGCTTCCCGTTTATTGAACAATCGGTATTAAATAAACAAAACATTCCTAGAATAGTAGTAACTACAGATTCACTGTCTCCCAACGAATCAGAGTTTCTGCAACTAGAAAAAGTATATCGTGCAGATGATTCAGGAAAAGTAAATGAGTGCGACAAATCTCCTATTTCGTCAGTCTGTAATTTATTAGAAGAAACAATAATAAATAGTAGTAGGAAAGAGAAAAATAATAAATTAAATACTCGTCAAAACATTATAAATGACTTGGAAAATATGTTAACTGAATATCGCACCACATTTGATGAATATAAAACTACTCACGATGCAAACATTTCTAAAATAGCAGAAATATTAGAGACTGATAGAACACAATATGCAACTATTGTTGCATTACAAGAAAAAAATCAAAATGCAATAACTCGCATACTTGATGGATTAAAATCTGATTCCTCAGACACGAACAAAGAAAACACTCCTGTACATAATCGAAGATCTATGAGATTATTCAACAAAAGTCCACGACAAACACAGAGTGCCAAATTTGTTGTTTCACCTGCCGTCTTAAGTAAGGATTTAAGGAAGTCAACTTTAACTAAAAACTTAGTGACTAAAACTCAGCAGTACAATATTGAGAGCCCCAGGATTAAGAAGGCGCTAGATATGTATAACTCTATACGTTGCGAAATTTCAGTTCTAGCAACACCTAAATTTGAAAGGAACGACTTAAACGAGTCGCCTAGGAGTACAAACTTAACAAGAAATTTGTCTAGAAGAATACAAAGCCAGTGTCTTCTGTTGCAAGATACTCCTATTCATAAATGATGCATTATAGCGCCGTATTTTATTTTAGAATGTAGTTTTACTTTTATGTATTTTTAAAATATTTATTATAACTTTTGTGAATATATTTTGCAGGTTAATTGAAATTAAAGAATTTTTTAATTAAATCGATGTATTAATTGTATGCCATGAAACGTACGAGTGGTATTTGCAAAAAAAATAATTTCGTATAAATATAATTACTCTATATTTTTTAAACATACAATGCATAATATTTCCTACTATTAACAAAACAAATTTCTGACTCTATAAATATGTTTTTCTCCAACCGTTAACAAAACTATGACATTTTTTGACTGTCGGAAGTCTCTAAAATTGACATTTTCCTTATTGAGACCAAAAAAAATGGTATGTTAGCAACAAAAGTATTCACTTTTAATCCTAATTTAATCAAGTTTTAATTTATAAAAGTTTATTCAACAATATTTACAATAATCTTTGTTTATTTATTAGATATATATAATATACAGGGTGTCTCACGGTGACGGCCCATTAGAATTATCTCAGAGACTACTTTGATTTGAATTTTGAAAATTTGGGATTTGTGGTTTTCGGGCATGCCTTTCTCAACTAAAATAATGGCGTCCACGTACCACTTCCGGTTATATGGGAAGTCGCCATCAACTTGCTTATTTTAAATGGAAAACCCTATATATTATTGCAATTTTGAATTCTACGTGTTATTTTAGGTGGACTTTTATGAAGTTTCCCTATTCCTAAAATGAACCGTTTTCGAGATATTTAATTATGTCGCTTTTTGTAAGTTTTAAGCAAAGTGTATCTATTTTACCAAACATGTGTTGTTTGTTCATAAATACTTCTATAGTAGGATGGTATTCGATGCAAAGTTGCAAAAAAAAAAGTTGTCGGTCTTTTATCAAAGGAAAATCGTGTCATCATTTTTAGGAGGCGTAAGATGAACCATTTCAAATTTAAAATGAAATTGAATGTTAAATCTGAAATATCGCTGCACGCACTGTGTTCTGGTAGTAGCTGTAGTCGCCCAGGTGCATCGAGTGTACGAAGTGGTCGGTTATACGTCAAATACTAACCTGGCGAGCTGATCGTAAAACAGAGAGCGTCTCTAAAAAACAAGTAAACAACAGTGGCGCGTATAGAGATAAAATGTAGTGTATATGTGGAAATTAAAAAACAAATTGGATTTATAATAAATTACATTTAAAATAAATAGTTTATAAGAATAAAGGAATTTTTGTAGGAACAAGGGTGCCAGATGTGAACTGATCCTTTCGTCCCTTCATAATATTATAAAGAAATTATTCAATTTCTAAAACCCTTAGAAGCGTATGGCACTAGATCCCTTGACAGGCAATGATTTATTACTTTGCATCGAATATGATCCTACTATACTCTACTTGTAAAAATAAATTAATTTGAAGTTGTTTTTATAGTATCTATGTAAATAGTACAGAAGGGTCAGATTCGGACTCTAGGTACTATTTCAACTATGACAATTTGTTGCGGTTAAATATACAGCACTACATTTTATCCACATACATATACAAAGCATTTTGAAAGGGAATTGAAGCCAAAAAGTGGGGGTGTTGCATCAATTAGACAAGTGTAATGCACCAAATCTGCTGTCAAATAACTACATGAGTGTATTCATCAAGTTCTTGACGAATTATAGCTGTTTTACATTGACAATTTATTGATGAATAAATTGATGAAGTTCTTCATGAATTAATCACGAATTTATTGGTAACAGTGTGGTTTTACACTGCTATAGGCTTTGTCAAGTTTTTTGACGAATGAATCAGTTGTACCAATGAATGAAAGAAACAAATAAATTTCAAAAATGTCACCTTTCCACTCATAATTGTAGTGATACAACAGCGGTACCGTTTTGACACATATTATAGAAATATTAGTGTTTGTAAGTAACAAATCAGTAAAAACAATGCAAAACTAGTACGACGCCACACAATTATTTACATATTCCAATAACATAACCTCATTACTGATCTGAGTCTGGAAATCTGGGTTGGTACTTCCGAACTTCACGAAGAAATTGACGAAAATTAGAACATGCTCTAATTCGTCGAGAACTTGATGAATAAATTCATGAAGTTACTTGACGGCAGATTTGGTGCATTACACTTGTCCAATTTCTTGATGAAGCGACTTCATGAATTAATTGATTAATAAATTGTCAATGTAAAACAGCTATTAGAACATGTTCTAATTTTCGTTAATTTCTTCGTGTAGTTCAGAAGTACGAGTAACGGTTAGGTAACGTCAGTAACGAGGTTACGTTATTGGAATATGTAAATAATTGTGTGGCGTCGTACTAGTTTTGCATTGTTTTTACTGATTTGTAACTTACAAAAACTAATATTTATATAGTATGTGTCAAAACGGTACCGCGCTGTTGTATCACTACAATTATGAGTGGAAATGTGACATTTTTGAAATCTATTTGCTTCTTTGATTTGTTGGTAGAACTGATTCATGCGTCAAAAAACTTGACAAAGTCTGTAGCAGTCTAAAATCACACTGTTTACAACTAAATTCGTGAATTAATTAATGAAGAACTTCGTCAATGTAAAACAGCTATAACTTTACCTGAAGCTGTTATGAACCTATTACAATACGACGAATGTTACAATTTTTTCTTTAATTGCCGAGTTGTACTCAACAGTCGACAGTAAATGTCAAGGCAAATGTTGTAAGTTGTTATTACTGTATTCAAGATTATTCATCAAATAATTTTTTTTTCTGATAATAAAATGTTTCCTATTTGTTGCGATTTTTTTAGACCACACACCTTTTCAAAACTAACGTTTATGTTAATATGTGCGTATTTCTTCTATGAATTCAAGTAGCAAAATAATTGGACCCCCCCCAGAAAAAATCCTATCTACGCCACTGTTTATTTCAACTGTTTTTCTTATTCTGAGGAGTTCTATTACCAGGTAAAGTTTAACCAATGCGAGTGTCTTCTTTCTATAATATGTGGAAAATAATAATAGTATATTGTTATAATATTAGGATTAAAAGTTAGTTTTGTGCCTAGCAAATTTTGTATTTGCAGGGTGAAGCTTAGCATAGCCGAGACAAAAAAGGCACTTTTAATCCAAATAAAACATGCTATTTTTTCTCCAACCGAAATCCCCCATTAAGTTACTAATTTGTGCTTTGAAACTTTTCAAACCAAATTTGGATAATAAAGAAAAGTACGTAAGTAGGATATACCCATGTAAGTCACGGATAGTTTGTTAAACATTAGTCGTCATATTGCTAATTGAGTTCATTTGTGATTGTTTGTGGTTCAATTTGCTGAATACTCTGTAAAAATGGAATCTAATAAAGATTTAGGTGTGCCTACCTGAGGAGATACTGGAGTATGCTAAATAGGTTTCCTTGCATCTCCTAAAGAAATCTCGTAATATTTATGAATTTACCAACGTTTTATGGATTGGTGCAAAGAAAAAACATTAAGTTGTATTCAGAAGATGTATTGATGGTGTATTTCTCCAACTTAGCAAATAAAATGAAGCCGTCAACATTTTGGTTGCAATATTCAATGTAGCGGTCAACGTTGGATATAAAGAAGGGGATTGATATAAGCAAATATTCATAGTTACGTGCTTTTTTCAAGAGAGAAAATGACGGATATGTACCGAAAAAATCGCGAGTATTTACAAAGGAGGAAGTTGATTGCCTTTTGGATAGTGCACCTGATAACTTATATTTGATGATGAAGGTAAACGCTTTAAAATTAAAAGAACATAATTTTTAAAAAGCTTCTTTATATGTTCTAATATTGGGGGTTGCAAGCGCATGCCTTTCTGATGCGTTAGTCAATTTAACAATTGATATTGTTGAAGATATGAAATCCACCTTAATAGTAAAAATTCCCAATACCAAAACCAAGAGACCACGTTCTTTTACTGTGATGGGAAATAATTATTTAAGTTTTTATCGAAAATATGTTGCTTTACGTCCATCCGGATCGGTAGAACGTCGATTATTTCTCAGATGTGTTAATGGAAAGTGTCATCGAATGCAAGGCCGGATTAACCTATCGTGAGGCCGGGGGTTACAAACTCTTTTTCTAAAAAAACACGTACTTGAAAAAAAATCATGCAATCAGCGACTTCTATTCTAAAAAAACCTACTTTTTGGTTTTATTTTGCCAGATCTTGCCGAGGTCTCCGATCTCGTGTAGCCTCCGTAGCCCCCCTCGTGAAGCCTGGCCTGATCGAATGGTGGACGGTATTCATAAAATCAATGTCGTTTCGCAAAAAGTGGCAAAATTTTTGAAGCTGGACAACTGGAAAGAGTACAGAGGACACGCATTACGACGAAAGTCTGCTACTCACTTGTCTTAAAAGACACGGAGGATGGAGATCGAGCACTGTGGCGGAAGGCTCACTTTTGAATAAGGAAAATATTGTGAAAATAATACTGAAATTTGATAGTGACAATGGTAAACCAAGCACCGTCGTCATTTCTGATTTCACAACATCTGAAAATAATATAACTATTACCTAATAAAAACGTGTTGGACTTCTTTGAGAATTGCTTCAAGGATGAGGATAGTGGCAGTTTCAGTGGTTTAATTTTATTTAATACTTATTCAAACTGCGTATTTAATAGTCCGGGCGAATTAGTTTTTTTTCTCAAAAATTGGACCTACGTCGAATTTTATTGGCTTAAAATTAAGTAAAAAATACACAGAATAAAAGCCTAAATTTGTGTATTTGTAGAGGTCGAGCGTCGTATTGTTTATAACAAAAGAAAAAAATAATAATTGCTGTTTTTCCAGTTTTTCGCTTATATCTCCGAAAATGAGCCTCTCATCGACATGAGGTATACTTATCGATTTTGTTCCTGAGGAAATTTGATACAAGGATAGGCTTCTGCGAAAGCTCGCAAAATTTTTTTTACATTACAAACTAAGCGGTGAAAAAAAAATGTGCAAAATTTCCAGCATTAAATAAAAAGAACGATTTTAGCTGAAATTGGAAAACAACAAATACTCGCAATCTGGACCCCAATTTCAAAATGGCGGCCTACTGTAAAATTATAAAGTCGAAAATGCGAGCGCATATATCTTTACCGAAGTCAAGATATCGAAATTCGGTAAAAAATGATCGAAAGGTAATTACATTGTCTAGCGTTTGCGTAAATTTCAGATTCTTAAGTTGCAAAATAGAAAAGTTATTAACAAAATACAAAAAAAACGGTAACTAGTAACTAACAAAATTACCTTTGCCATCTATACTAAATAGCCAAACTTTAAGTAACTAAATCGAAAAATCCGGCGCGTTTGCTGTGATTTTCCGTACAAAAAGATCGTTGTGAAGGTTACTAAAACGAGCGAGATTTGACAAAGCTGAGCGAAAGAATGAATTTGAAATAAAAAGAGCAAGATCTCGCTCGATTGAGCGAGGCGTGGCAACGCTGCGCGTGGGTCGCCGCGCGGATCAATCTGTCTTTAAGGGGGGCGTTTTTATGCGCAATTTTCAATGAATTTTTTGTCCAATTGTTTAAAAAATCTAAGCAAGTTAGAAACGATATCTCTTCACTGTATTACTCATACAAGTGTTCTTCAGGGTGTGAGATAACTGACAACACATTTTAAGTAAGAAAAAAAAAACATATTTTTTTATCTTACGTTTCCTGAACTTTACACGACTGTTGAACATACAGATAAAAGCGTACGGTATTATAAACATACCCACACCCAGCAGAATGCTTTTAGGATACTATTTATACATGAATTAATAAGAATTATTGAGTAGTTTTATAAATCAATTGGACAAAACAGGAAAGGTACGTGTTCTGATATTTTATATTATCCGTCATCTTTTCATGCCGAGCAATTGAAGAAATCCTTCGTATTTCAACATTTCTATAGTTTGGATACTATCGAAAAGAGGGCGATAGTCACAGTTGTCGTTCTAAGGTATTTTTTGCCGAACCAGAGCCGGACTAACTTCGATATGTTTGAGTTGTATTTGCGCTGATTTTAGATAATATAAAAGAATGTGATGGCAGTGCTTGTTTAAATGGGAATATTAAGCTTTGCATGTAAAATAATCGTAATAATAAAACTGTTATTCCGAGTTCTTACGAATACTGTTAAATACTAATAAGTAAGTTAAAAAATTTTAATTCTGACAATTAATAATTAGTCTAATAGTAAAAGAGCTATAAACACAAATAAATTATAGTACTTAATACACATATTTTGATAATAGTCCAGATAATATAATCGATAATATAATTACTAGAGAAGAAAGAATTAGGCAAATGCCATTCGGTATCAGTCAGTCTAAACTAAAATAGAGCGTGATAAGATAATTAAAATTTCCTACACAGTGGCAGTTTTTTTTAGAAGCGGGGGAGTCAGTGTCTCCCTAAGATTTCTTTAAAATATTTTTCACAAATTGATTTTTGTATGTTTTACTAGTTATTAGATCCAGTATAATTTTAGAAACCATAATTCTGAATACAGAATTTTGTATGTAATATTTACTGTTGCTTGTCGAAGAGTGACTTCGAGTTATTATTACATTTTTCTTGAGAAGCAAGCCAAATGAGTTCCCCTAAAAATATTTTTTACAATTTAATTTTTCTGATTGTGTTTTATTAGTTTTTAAATGAAATGTTTATTAATTAGCCTCTGTTTAAAAAGTGATTGATTTATGTAGATACTTTACAATTTACAACACATTTTAAAGCAAATGATTCGTTCTCGCATCGTCACGATGAAATAGGTACGGTCACATATTACTAACAATACATATGTGGTACGGTGGAATACGGAAAGTGCAGGTGTACTGTACAACTCGCCGGCATGCCTCTGATAAAGTGTTTTTAGATGTGTTTAAACAAAGGGCATGTTTTTATGACAGAATAGTTACCTACTTATTATTAATGTAGGTCAAGGAGGAACTGGAGGCAAATACGCTGTGAACAAATGAAATGATGACTTACTAATTAAAAATATTTTGTAAATTTGATTATACCAGTTAGATTTTTTTTACAGTTATTTTTGGTTTTACTATAACTGCTTAATTATATGCCTAATTAATAACGATTGTATAGCATCAGTATTTCGTACTTTTTTGGCGGCAGATTAACAAGCGTGCGTTGTATACTAATTTGCTTAACATTATAATTAACATTTTTGATAAAATATTAAATCAAATGTAGAGTTTTCTTATATACAGGGTGTCTCAAAATTAGTGTCCAATAATTTACCACTTGATTATATTGCGAAAAATAAGAATATTTTTTCAAATAAACATGGGTCGAGAGATGTTTCCTAAGGGAGCTACACCCCCTAAATAGGGCCTCAAAAAAAATTTTTTTTTTAATATTTTCGAAACGGGTTGAAGGAAAATTATGAATGTTGATACCATAAACGCTCTTAAAAGTCGAAATAGATCATCATAAAATTTTTCAAAAATTTTAATCATCTCAATTGGGGGGGGGGTCGTCGGCTAAAATTGCCCCTATTTTTTTGTTTGCCGAAATTTTCAAATTCAGATCAAAACAACATCACCATTTTTTCATAGAAAACTCAGATCAATCAAATTTTATAGCAACAAATGCAACATGCAAAAATTTGAACCGATTCTCCCCCTCCCCTTGCTCGGGAGGGCCCATAACAAACTTTTCTAAGCACTTTTCACGTTGTTTATTACNAACATCACCATTTTTTCATAGAAAACTCAGATCAATCAAATTTTATAGCAACAAATGCAACATGCAAAAATTTGAACCGATTCTCCCCCTCCCCTTGCTCGGGAGGGCCCATACCAAACTTTTCTAAGCACTTTTCACGTTGTTTATTACAATGTATAACGATATGATGACATATGAAAATTCATAATGGTACATGTGCCCATTGTAGCCATTCAAGACAAATTTTTTGAATTTTATTAAGGTAACGTAATGAATTGCTTAAATTCGTTTTTCTCAGAAATTTCATATGTTGGCATGAAAACTTGAACTTGAAAATTTCGACAAGAAAAAAATAGAGGCAAATTTTAGCCGACGATTAAAATTTTATGATGATCTTTTAATGAGCGTCAATTATGTCAAAATTTATAATTTTCCTTGAACCCGTTTCGAAAATATTTAAAAAAATGAATTTTTTGAGGCCCCCATTTAGGGAGCGTAGATCCCTTAGGAAGCATCTCTCGACCCATGTTTATTTGAAAACATATTCTTATTTTTGGCTATATAATCAAGTGATAAATTATTGGACACTAATTATGAGACACTCTGTATATAAGGAAGCTCTACATTTGATTTAATATTTTATCAAAAATGTAAATTAAAATGTTAAGCAATACAACGCATGCTCGTTAATCTTCCGCCACGTTTTTTTGAATACCACGAAAATAAAAAGCTTTATTAGGCCGACATGCAGGTTTGCTAAAATAAACAATGTTTAGAAAAAAATACACACGCTTACGCTGGAAGTATGGCTCTCGTAATAGTATAAGTAAAATTTTCATATTTTTTATTTCAAAGTGTATAATGTTTAGTTTTCTTATTACTGAATGTTAAGTTTCAATAAAATATATGTTTGCTTATATTTATTTTCTTACAAATCTATTTACAGAGCCACTAAACATGCGTGCAATGTAGGAATAATATATCATTCTCCGTCCCTTGCGCGTTTGCAAGCCTGAACCCATCTCGCTTGCACTCACAGACTGCTACGATGTTTACGACGGAGACGGAACCCTTTTATTGGCTGTAATTAAGAAACGCCGACGAAAAACCGACTTTTTTGTCTGTCATTTCACTTTTGTGGTCAAATTGTATTCCTAAAGCCGAATTTCATAGTCTGCAGGTGGTACAAATCAAGGAGTTTTTGAAAAAAAAAACAAGTTTGAGTAGCCGCCTCCGGCCAAACGTAGCGATATTTGTTCACTTTAAACCTATTTCAACATTAATGTGCTTATCTTTTGGTACAAATGATGGGAAAAAATCACGCCAGCTCTTAGGCTATAAGTATTTAGTCCAAGCATTATAGAGAAATGCTTACAGAAATTATTACCTGGACAAAAAAATATGACCGTATAGAAAATTAAATTTTAAATCGAGTTTCTTGTTCTTTAAACTCGATCCAAAATGGCGAACATGGTTAAAAAAATCGCAAAGTTGCAAAAAAATGGTTTTTCTAAAATAACTAAAAAAATATAGCACCGATCGAAAAATTTTAAAACAAAGTTGTAGGTTTTAAAAAGATCTATCGACTGTTTTTTTGTAAGTAAACATATCCTACTATTTTTTTTTTTGAAAATATAAATATTCAATATTAACCTCCATCAAGCGCATCGCTGTAAAAAATGTTAATTGCGTCTTCAAAATTTTTTTTAAATAAAAAAATTATCTCGGCTCCAGAAGGTCGTAGAAAAACATTTTTTTTTTAAATTGGCGAAAAAATGTCAGCAGTTTCCTTCTTTAAAAGTCATTTTCATAAAATAAAAATTGAAATAGTTATTTGAAAAAAACACCCAAAAAAGTGCAACTTTTTCAGTCATATTTTGATCCTCTCATCTAAAATTTTTCGATCGGTGCTATATTTTTTTACTTATTTTAGAAAAACCGTTTTTTGCAACTTTGCGATTTTTTTTAACCATGTTCGCCATTTTGGATCGAGTTTAAAGAACAAGAAACTGGATTTAAAATTTAATTTTCTATACGGTCATATTTTTTTGTCCAGGTAATAATTTCTGCTAATTTAACATTAATCCGTGACAGAATGCTTGGACTAATTTGCAACAAAAAAAAACTGGTCTGCCGGCCGGTAAACACGAACACGTGCTCTTTGTATTGGTAAAATTTTGAAATAAATATGGAATGAGTAATGAACTACAATTAATAAATTATGAAAATATTTACCAGAGGATCTGATAAACTATTTTGTTTTTTTATTTCTATTTTTCTCCTATTTTATGTTTCTCAATAGGTTCAGGGTGTTTAATACTACATTAATTATAATTCATAACATATTTTATCTATATATTTTTAAGAAAAATAATGAAATTTTTCTGTACATTTTAATTGTCTGGAATACAGTTGCATTGTTATTTAAAATCATTAAAACTGTCTTTACCACAATGTTTCCATACTTCCAACATAATGATAATAATCACAAATATTTCACAAATATGTCTGTTAAATGAAATTAAAATATATAGAACATTAAGGGTATAAAATGAGCATCATTTTGCATTCGACATGCCCAGTAATAAAGAATCTGGGGAATTTGAAGTTTTTGTCAAAAAAGTTGTTTGGTATATCTAGTGTTTACGAAGATAGTTGAAACCGTATAAAAACTAAAAGTCGGCATCTCTTTCCGGGCACAATAAAGAGATGCCGACTTTTAGTTTTTATACGGTTTCAACTATCTTCGTAAACACTATAATAAATGTTTAAATTTTTGATAGTATCAAGTATAGTATTCCTCTGTTTCCACATCCAATATTTTATTAAAACACTGTAGGTCATTATATTATTTTTCTGTGCAAATATTAAAATTATCTGACAATTCTTGTTCATTGCACATATTTTCCTTAATGCGGCTCTGGACGATAATAGGCTTACCAATGTCCTGAGAATATATAGTTACCGATTAAAGAAATCTTTATGTCGATTGCTATGTGGTATTACGAAGTTGTTCTAGTTTGGCATTACGCTAGTAGAGACCGCCACTTCCTGGATGGATTTTCTACTGTCTGTCAGGTGCTATCGCTGTCTTACCAAAAGTGCGATTTCTTGTCTATAAAACGGCGCCCTTAACGCACGTTTACTTGGTCATTACTTGGTCGAATCGATTCAAAAAAATATTCAGCGTATAAAGGAAGTCTTCTACTTTACAACGAGCCCAAGTTTATTACAAAATATTAAATAGAACAGCCAGAATACCGTTTTTAAGAAAAAAATTATCTCGACTCCTATTGGTCGGATCGAGACTTTCTGCTTAAATTCATGTTTTTTTAAGCACTATTGATGTAGTTGGTTTGAAATCTGTATATTAAAAATCCGCCGAGATAAGGACACTAGTTACAGTTTCTTTTTTGGTATTTTGTTAATAACTTTTCTATTTTGCAACTTAAAAATC
The DNA here is from genome assembly GCF_000390285.2 of Anoplophora glabripennis. Classification (NCBI taxonomy): domain Eukaryota; kingdom Metazoa; phylum Arthropoda; class Insecta; order Coleoptera; family Cerambycidae; genus Anoplophora; species Anoplophora glabripennis. The sequence continues at coordinate 267,609 of NW_019416714.1, read as the reverse complement.
TGAAATTTACGCAAACGCGAAACAATGTAATTACCTTTCGATCCTTTTTTTTACCGAATTTCGATATCTTGACTTGGGCAGAAGATATACGCGCTCGCATTTTCGACTTTATAATTTTGCAGTAGGCCGCCATTTTGAAATTGGGGGTCCGGATTGCGGTTATTTGTTGAGCACCCTAATAGTTATCTTTTCCAATTTCAGCTAAATTCGTTCTTTTTATTTAATGCTGACAATTTTGCACTTTTTCTTTTCACCGCTAATTTTGCAATGTAAAAAAAATTTGCGAGCTTTCGCAAAAGCCTACCCTTATAGCAAATTTCCTCAGGAACAAAATCGGTAAGTATACCTCATGTCGATTAGAGGCTCATTTTCGGAGATATAAGCCAGAAACTGGAAAAAGAGCAATAATTTTTTTTTTTTTCGTTATAAACAATATGACGCTCGACCTCTACAAATACACAAATTTTGGCTTTTATTCTGTGTATTTTTTACTTAATTTTAAGCCCCTAAAATTCGACGTAGGCCCGATTTTTGAAACAGGTATGTGTTTGGTCTAATTCGCCTGGATTATAATATCGATGTAAATAAACAAAAATTACCTATTGTAAATATTGTTGAATAAACTTTTATAAATTAAAACTTGGTTAACACTTTTAATATAAGGATTAAAAGTGTCAACTTTAGCTCCTAGGGTTAAAAGTGAATACTTTTATTGCTAAGATACCATTTTTTTATTTCAGTAAGGAAAATGTTAACCTTAGAGACTTTTGACAGTCAAAATATGTTATAGTTTTGTGACGATTGGAGAAAAATTCTTTTAATGAAAAAGGTGGTGCCACCCAGACATGTGTCTGTGTTACACAATATTTACTGACATTGCAAATAGCTTTGGTTACTACGAGGTTCTAATAACTGTTCTTGAGGAGCAATAGGAATTATATTCCATTAATCATGTACAGTTACCCTTTCCCATTTGATTTTGATCTAATATCAGTTACAGTTTCATAATAACGACTGCATGAAATAAATGTAACATTTGCTATCTATACATAAATTATTAAGCAATTTTAATAGCAGTGTAATAGTGCTTGAGTACAGACTAAGGACATTAATCAATCGGCTCTATACGTAATTGTTTAAAAAACAATTCGTATATCAGTATGTGTCTTAAAGACGCAGTACGAAAGAGCTAACTATTGCTAACATTCCAGCGTCATGTAAGTTTAAATAATTGTGCAATATCCAAAACGAATCAGTGATTAAATCAAATATTCAGATTTCTTGCATTATGTCAAGAATTTGGCGTTGAAGTGAAGGTATCATGAAAGAATAAATATCTTTGGGACAAAAAGCATTAACAATAATAGCCATGCTGGCCATGAACTATTAGTTATGTAATAGTCAGTAGTTACCACACTGGTTAATGCACTTACATTATATCTGCGTTGCTTAACCCGATCCAGGTGAGTTCTAATGCAAAGGTGAGTTCAAAAAGCTTCTCTGTGTCTGTCGGGTTATGCAACGCGATCCATGTGAATAAAGATTTTATTTTTTTTAAGCAAGGTAAAATTCAGTACCTATCTAACCTTAAGATTATCATACATTTTTAAAACATTACTAGAAATTAAAAAAGATGTGTTATAAATATGAAATTACCTAGGCACCATTTTGCACCAGGGTTGTTAAATATTTTTTCGCAAAGACTTCTTCAGAAATAATATTTAATATGTATAGAGGGTGTTTTTAAATGAAATAGCAGTATAAGAGGATTGAAGTAAAAACACCTTATATGAAAGTTGCACACCTGAGGCGATATACCCTCTTAAATAAGGGGACTGAAATTCACATTTTAATTTATTTCTTTAACATGAGGAATCCTAGAGACACGAAATTTGGTATGAGCATCCTACTAATAAAGAGACAACTTTTTATATGAAGCAAATTATTTATTTAAAAATATTTATTGGGAAGACTGATTTATTGGGCAACTTTTTTACCACCATTTTTCGATAAAGCCTATAGTTTTCCAGTAAAAAAATTAGATGCGTCATTGTTCACTAAAGGGGTAATTGCGAAAATTTGTAAAAATAAAGTAGGCGGATGTCATAACAAATAAATTGTTATTTATCACATTAATAAATTGACACTTTCTGACAACTATTAATCAGTACCAATTTATTAATTTATTATCGGAATAATTATGGCAAATAATATTTATACCAATGACGAAAATGTCGACATGCTCCAAGTGTTTTTCGAATCCAGAAAAAATAGTAACGCTGTAGTAAGATTGTACCACCAAAGATATCCAAACCGACCAATTCCTCATAGACAAACATTGGCCTCGGTGGAAAGAAGGCTTCGCGAAACTGGTAAAATTCAGCCCAATCGTGAGGGTGCCGGAAGAAGGCTTAATGTCCGAACTGAGGAAGCTATACTGGAACATCTAGAACAAGACTGTGGTACAAGCACAAGACAGGTGTCCAGGCAACTGCAAGTTTCTCAGTTTTGTGTGGAATGTAGCTCTTGAAAATCTTTTATACCCCTTTCACCATCAACCCGTGCAAGAATTGAATGATCCTGATTTACCTAACCGCGTGGATTTTTGTCAACGGTACATTAATATTTCCATGTATGGCTTAAATTTCCTAATGAATATACTTTTCACCGATGGAGCAAATTTTCCTAGAGTAGGTGCAGTAAACCTTCATAATGTTCATTCATGGTCGGAAGAAAATACTCATGAAATATTTGTTTCAAGATGTCAACATAATTTCAGTTTAAACGTTTGGATGGGAATTGAAGGAAATACTCAAGTAGGTCCTTTTATTCTTCCACACAGGCGTGCAGCGGCCGAGTGTCTTAGATTTTTGAACGAACCAACATTACTTGAGGATGTACCCCTCGCTAAACGTCAGGTGATGTGGTATATGCACGATGGGACGCCTGCACATAGTACACTTGCCGTTAGAGAATGGTTAAATATAAATTACCCGAATCGCTGGATTGGTCGTGATCGTGATGCCCCTGTTTGTTGACCTGCACGTTCACCTGACCTAACGTCTATGAATTTCTTTTTGTGGGGACACAAAAAGTATTTTTTATGCCACTCCTGTTGCCTCCGTAGAAGAACTACCATTAAGAATATTTCAGGCAGCAGATGACCTTCGCAATAACCAAGAACTGTTTTATACCGAGTGTTCCACATAAAAGTCCTCAGCCTCGTATCTCGGCAACGGAAAGAGATATTTTGAATTTGAAAAAACAGATTATAGAGCTCATCGATGGCTTCGTCAAGGAGTATAATTTTATTTTTTCAAAGCAAACTGGAGATGGCGCTGAAATCGAAAGAAATTTTCCTTTGGCAGGAACTTTGTAACAAGGTTTATTAGATACTTTGTTCAATTCTAGACAATTTTTGTCATATGACTATTTTTCAGGATAGTTTAAGAGATAACGGGCTCTTCAGTCGGCGAGGCCCAAACTTAAGCATATTTTAGAGTTTCGAGTTATTATTACCTTACACCATGGAGTAATAATTATCCAAGTCAATTTAACAATTTTTTTAAGGAATAGTGAAAAAAATACGTATTTCTGTAAAATATGGCAAGAATTTTTTAAATACCTTATTCTTTTTGTATAATAATTCATAGGTAATTATTTGTACGCTTGTCCTAAAATAAATCCTGAATGTATAACGAAACTTCATCACAGTAGGCTTTGATTACAAGGAAACAAAAATTTTGTTCAATGTCACTCGGAAATACAAGATGACAAAACAGCTATTGTAATTGTATGTTCTGCACGATTTCCTAACAGAAGATATGCAGATCAGAAAACATTTTTAAAGTTGAAGAGAAATTCTTTTGCAGTATGGAAGTTTTAATGTCAATAAACGTAAACGTTTAAATACGGCGACAAATGATCTAGCAACAGTGGAAGTTTTATAACGTGAAAAATAATCCTCAAACTTCAGTTAGAAATATTTTAAAGGCAACTAACATATCAATTACCTACGTCATGATATAGGATACTGTTCAGAAACAAATTCCATCCATACAAGGCACATATTGTTCACCATTTACGACCCGAAGATCCCGAAAGACGGTTAGATTTCTGTCTTGTTTCTCAGTTTTGTAGCAAGACGACAATAATATCCTTAAAAAAATTTGTTGAACTGACGAAAGTCGATTTCATAATAATGATCTGGTCAATAGACACAACTTTCATTATTGGTCCGACAATAATCCGAGATGGACAAAAGAAACTGGCAATCCAAATAAATTTGGAATAAATGTGTGGTGTGGCATATTAGATGGATATCTCATTGGACCTCTTTTGTTTAAGGGACAATTGAGGTGCAGCTATGCAAAAACCGGGAAATCCATAATATGTGGTTTTGAGATAACTAGGAAAAAGTTGTAACTAGAACATTATTCACTGTAATCTTAAACTTTATGCAAAGGTTTTATAAGTTTTAATCATGGTTTTAAAATATATATTGCTTACTGTTCAGTTTTATTTAAATGTAAATTTTATTCCACATTTTAAATTGGATTTGTCGCCTTCAATCATAATGTGGATATATAGACTTATGCTTAATTGAAATGGATTTATCGGTTTTTGCTAAATCAGATTTAGGATACCTATACCGACTTCTGCTTAATCTCTACTTATTTTATGGAAAAGTATAACACAATATACCATACATTTTTATTTGAATGATACACATATAGTTCAAAGTACAAACATTTTAATACAGAATGAAATAAAAAAATTGTGAAAATCTAATCTAGATGTAACCAAGCCGTAGATTGAATTATTAAGAAGCGATTTCCGTGCCTAACTAAAAAAAGTTTAAAAACAGATTTATCGGCTTTTGCATAGCTGCTCCTCAATTAACTGGTGTACGGTATTTAAATTTTTTGCAAAACGACACTTTAAATTTATTAGAAGATATTCCTGTTACAACAAGACACGATATGTGGTGGCAACAAGATGGTGCTTCTGCCCATAATGCACAGGTAGTTACAGAGTATTTGGACAGATCCTACCCTGGAAGATAGACTGGTACAAATAGGCTAATTAGATGACCAGCAAGGGCGCCAGATCTAACGCCTCCTGATTTTTGCTATGGAGGACATTAAAAGACATGGTGTATGCTGAGCCAATAGAAGATATGGCGGACTTAATAAATAAGATTTATGCTAATTGTGCAGCAATTACCCTCGCTCTTTACTTTCTTCTTGCGATCAGGAACTACAGTGTCGCTTTGAAATATGTATTAGCGAAAATGGAAATGTTTTTGAACGCTTGTTATACTTTAACGTTTTTTAATTTGCATAATTATGTACTTATTTTATTGTACTATTCTTTAAAAAAAACTGTTAAATTGACTTGGCTACACATACACAAAAAAAATGTCAAACCCAGAGGGTAGACCCCCCTACCCCTCCGTTTTTGAGGTCGCTGAAACTGAATATGACCATAAAAAAATTTTAACTCGCCATTTTCCCGTTACCACCCCCTTCTGGGAGTAATAATAATAACAATAATATGCTTTATTTCTCCTGAGACATAATACAATGCATGGAAAACGTCAGTTAAATACAATAAAATTCACAATAAGAATTTATACAAATATATAACAAATAAATAACAATGACACAATCATTGACTACAAAGTCAATTTGCTCAATACAAGATAACAAACAACAATCAAAGAAAACTACACTCAAAAAATTCACGCACCGTGTAGAACGATTTTGTTAAAGGTAACGCTCTACACGACTTTTTGAAGGACGGGATGCTCTGAATATTTCTTATATTAACTGGAAGGTGGTTATATATTTTAGGTGCCATAACAAAAGGACCATTAGCTGACTTTGCCAATCTGTGTCTCGGTACCACGACAGCATGCCTATCTCTGAGGTCAAATGTCAAATGTCTATCCACGAACTGCGTAAATTCCGACTTGTGAACCCTGACGTATATTGCGCACTCTAAAATATACATTGAGACTGCGGTCAAGATTCCCAAGTCTTTAAATAATTGGTGACAAGAATGACGCCTTGTTTTAAAGAGCATAGTTCGAATGATTCGTTTTTGCGCAATCATTAAATTGTCAATACCCGAACCATTACCCCAACAGAGGATACAATAGCTTAGGATAGGGTAAACCTGTCCGTAGTAATATAACTTCAGTATGTCAAGACTCACAAACTCCCTCAACTTCCACATGACAAAGTTATGTTTGGATAGCCCCTTACTATGTGAGCCTGCCAGTTTAGACACCTGTCAAATGTGACTCCCAGAGACTTCACACAATCATTACCCCTAAGAGATCTCCCATTTAAGGCAACATATAAACTATTATTAGGGTTATGAATTGAAAAAGAAATCATTACAGTTTTCGCGCAGTTTAGAGACAGTCCATTTGCCACACAATATTTTTTCATTATATCAATACAATTTCCACCCTCACGAACCAACTGATCAACGCTGTTTGCCCGAAAAGCCACAGTGGAATCATCTGCATAGAGAGAAGCCTGATTTGGATAAAAACAGTTGCCTAGATCGTTTATAAAAATGATAAACAAAATAGGTCCCAAAATGCTACCCTGAGGAACACCCAAGGGAACCACTCTGTTGCTCGATGTAGACTGGCCAACAGGACCCTTGACGATAACTTTCTGCTGTCGATTTGATAAATAGGATCTCAACCACTCAAGGGGAGTACCCCTGACCCCATAATGTTCAAGCTTTATCAGAAGTAAGTCATGGTTTACGGTATCAAAAGCCCACGTTAAATCAAAATAGAACGTTGAGTAACCAGCTCGGAAACCAAACTGGAAATTACTAATCAACTTGTGCTCACTCAAGAATAACTTTAGATTTTCTGCAAAAGCCTTCTCATATACCTTTGCAAAGACCGACACCAAAGAGATACCTCTATAATTAGAAATCTTATCACTTTCCACCCTTTTTATAAATAGGGACGATCAAACTCTGTTTTAAAATAGGTGGAAATGAACCCTGTTCAAAAGAGCTATTTACAAGTTTAGTAAGAGGTTCCTTTATGTCATGAACCACATGCTTAAGGATAGAACAAGGAATACCATCAAAACCCCCTGAATCCTTGATAGAAACACTATTTATCACTTCGACCATTTCCTCGTGGGAAAGTGGTAACAGAGTCAAAGATTCAGCCATTCTGTCTGAGGAAAAAAGATAATTGTTAGGATTTACATCCGACTTACGGCTTTCACGAACAGAGTCTAGAAAAAATGAATTAAAAGCTTCCGCAGATTGCGCAAAAGGCACAGAATTATTTACATCATCTACAAAAAAGATTGGAACACTAGAGCGGTTATTTACATTTACATGATCCTTTATCACATTTCAAGCAGCCTTTGATTTATTCTGCGCTAATGCAATTGATTCCCTATAGTAACTTCTTTTTACCTCTCTAATAGATTTTTTGTGAGATTTACTTAATTGTTTGTACAGATTCATATTTCTGTGTGTAGGGCAAAATAAGTACCTTTTATACAAGTCTTTCAACAAACGGCACTGTTCCCGAATCAGAGGGGTTATCCAAGGTTTAGTTTTGGGTCCATTACCCCTCGCAATACGAAACGATTCCAAGGGGAAAGACAAATCAACTATCTCCAAAAAACGGAAAAAAACATCAAATTTATCATTGCTATCAAGTACGTTATCTATCAGAGCATTCCATCCCACATTAGCAGCATGAAATTTAAAAATCTGAATATTGAAATCGTTCGTAAAATCACGTCGTTCATAAAAACGAGTTTTATCAGTAATAGAGCTGTTACAGTTAAATTCAATCAGCTGCATAGAATGATCAGAAAAAAAGGGAAAAACAACTCTGCCCTTACATAGGTACACTGACTCTCACAAAAACATTGTCGATTACAGACTTTCAATTCATATTTATACGAGTATAATCATAAAAACTTTGTACAAAACCATACGCGTCAAATAAATTTACTAAAGCAGTGGCGTTCTGACTCCTAACGTTGACATCCAAATTTATATTGAAATTACCACAAAAAAACAAATACTTAAACTTAAACTTGAAGCAAATTAGCGTCAACAAATTTTCTAAATAACTTAAAAACAGATCAACGTTAGAGTTAGGGGCCCTATATAAACTGACTACTAAAATATTCACAGAATCAACAATAATCTCTGTAGCAGCATACTCAAATACAGATTGGACACGAGTCACATTAATTGCTCTAATACTAAAACTGCCAATTGTATCGCGAAGTAGTAATCAGTTAATTTGTAATTATTAAGCTTTAAAACTAAAATTTCGTCAGCTGAGAACCAGGTGGAGGAGTGTATTCCTATGTTTTCTGATGGGCCACTAAGAATGAAGAAGCCTACCAAAAATGAATTAGACCCCCTCGTTATCCCCTAGCGTCACTTTACCACCCCCATACACCCCCTTCTGGGAGTTGAAATGTCTTATTCATTTTTGGTAGTCTTCATCGTTCTTAGTGGCACAGAAAACATACACCCTACTCGATTTTGTATGAGAACTGACATTTTAACTCCCAGAAGAGGGTGTATTTTAATCACATATTGAATTATAACATTTCTTTATACACATAAAAGCGCTTTTGTTAAAAATGCACTGTTTTCTAGAAATTTGTGTTATACTGTGCCAAAGTCAACCAATTTCTGTCCTTAATAGCGTAAAATTTTTTCTTTAAACTACGTAATGGAACGTAAATGACTTAACCTATAGAATGTTATGTATTAAAATGTCAATTTTACCTGTAACAATCCATAAGGTCCCGGTGGATTTGTCTGGATTTTTGATATCCTGCTGATCAAAAGTGTCAATTGTCAAAAGTCCAAAAATGGACAGTTTTTGAGATACCGAGGAGCAAAATCCCCTAAAACGAAACATTTCTTGGGACTGCACTGTAATTAGATATACGATTTTGGATCAATATATATATTTAAGTGCAATATTTTCATGTATATTTGGCCCAATTAACTCCTATAATTAGTCTATTTACCCTAATATATACAGGGTGTGGCGTGTATAAACAATAAAAATTAAACTACAGCTTCCTAACGATATTTGTAATAGAAAAGTCTTATACGAAAAAGTTCTATCTTTGCGGTTTTTTTTCGTAAATTAAAGTTCAATTATGGATCAAAATATTTTCTATGGAACGATCCTGTCCTGTGCTGTACGATGAGTTACGTGCTGTAGACCAGCCGCGTAAACAAATCGTTGTTGAAATATAGAAAGATACTTCTCAGTTTTTGGGGAATTTTTCAATGCAAAAGTACAAACTAAGAAAAATACGTATTAAAAAAAATTGATATTTTTTTATTATAATAATTAATAGTAATTACTATCTTAAATGCATTGTTGTTACTGCAAGAGTTCGCAAACAAAACCACATCCGTAAGCATGTGTAGTTGTCAACTGCGTGCACTAAACAAACTCCATTAAAACATGGAACAAAATGAAATAAAATTTACCATTTCTAGAGAAAATGTTGAAATTGATCCCAATTAGCGCGGATACAAACATGCCACCGACGCACTCAATTTTGGCGAATATTTTCCCAAATTCCAGGTATTCCCATAATTGTGTCAGCAGTTTCAAGTATACGGTTTCGCAATTCTTCCACCGTAGCAGAGTAAACTAATGACTTCAAGTGACTTCAAAGATAAAAGTCGATTGGAGTTAGATCAGGTGACCGAGGTGGCTACGGCATAGGACCAAAGAGTCCAATCCATCGCTGAGGAAACATTTCATTCAAAAGTGTCGTTACTTCTCGAGTACTGTGTGGATGAGCTCCATCTTGAAGATAAAACCTGCGTGCCCGAACTTGTAATGCCACATCGTTAAATAATTCAGGTAACCAGTTTTACAAAAAGTGAGTATATTTATGTTGGTCCATTTAGTCGTCCTTCAAAGAAATAGGGACCCACAAGTACAGCGCCTAATATGCCACCCCAAACATTTACCGAGAACCGATGTTGAAAATGAGTTTCTCTAATAGAGTGAGGATTTTCATCGGCCCATATGTGCATATTATGGAAATTCACTTCATCACGGGTAAATGTCGCCTCATCTGTTACACAAACATAAGTAGGAAAGTCTACTTGATTGGCACATTGCCGTAAAAACCATCTGCAAAAACGCATTTGTTGATCACAATCCGGGGGAAAAATCTGTTGAACTGGTTGCAGATGATAGGGGTGCAACAGCTGGCGCTTTAAGATGCGATGTACGGTACGAGATGATGTTCCTACTTGCTGTACGAGTCGTCGAGTACTAATTAGTCTTCGTCAAGATTTTTCTATTCTGCATATTCAACATTAACTTGCTGACCACGTCCTTCTCCTCGAGGAATAACACTTCCCGTATCTCGCAGCCGCTGAACGCACTGTAGGATTGTATTTGCACATGGGGGGTGACGTTGTAGCCATCGGTCCCGGTACAACCTAGTCGCCGCGAGCGCATTTTCTCCGGCTGCATCATACACTAACACCATATCGACACGTTCGGAAATAGTAAATGCATTGTTTTATCGGTTCATTGTAAAACTAGTTTGTGCATAAACTAAAAAATTAAGCAAAGAATAAGAATCTCGTTTTTAATATAATCGGCACGCTATTCTTATTTTTTACTTCTTTATAAAAATTACACTGTCACTATCGTGGAATTACAAAATAAAAACGTTTGTCTGGAATCTTTCACTTTTTAACACTGATGGGTCGATGGACGATGCTTAATATTTAATAATTAAGTGAATAATGAATTTAATACAAATACAAAATCAGTTGACTGCACAAATTTTTTGACAATGTAACCTAACCTTCTTTTAGTATTACTAGGATTATTCCCACTTAAATTATAAGGTTGCATCTCGGGTCGCATAAAAACATTTCCAAAGTTTTTAATAAATAACACAGGGTCTGCCTTTATTTTCGTGAAAAAAACGCGAAGATAGAACTTTTTCGTACACGACTTTTCTATTACAAACATCCTTCGGAAGCTGTAGTTTAATTTTTATAGATTATACACGCCACACCCTGTATATATAGAGGGTTCCCCATTTTAAATTACGCACTTGAATATTGGCAGTTGACGGTTCTTTAGTCTATTCAGAGGAACCTGGTCTATATATAATTGACAGTCCACGATTTACTTATCCTTTATTATAAATTTGTATATCGTCGTAGTTTGAGTATTTTAAAAGAGTTTAATGTTATATATTAAAATTTCACTTAGAAAAATCGTACCGTGACCCTGTACAAAACAATCGGAAACAATATCAGCATTTTACCTGTAACAAAGGATTCCGCACAAACCTATGGATTGAGTTTACAAGAGGACAAATGGACCAAAAAGTGAAAGATATGAAAAATGGTATTCTTGATAAAAGTTTTTGCTTGTTTAGAAAATATGAATCACCATGACGAACTTCAATTTTGTCGTACAGGGTGGGTCAAACACACAAAAATGTTATTTTGCGTAAGAATAAACATACCTTATTTTGCAAGATACGAAAAGAGGCATTCTTGATAAAAGTTTATGCTTGAAAAATGATGGTGACCTTCAATTTGACCTTGACATTGACCTGTAAGGTCATGTGAAGGCCAAATCTAATTTTTTAAATAAGAACCTCTATTTTTGAGCCCGGATTCGGAAAGAGCCCAATTACCTTTAAAGTTTAAAGGTTATTTCAAGAACAAAATATTTTAAATTATGCACCTGAATTTCGCCAGAGGAGCCACCAATCCGAAAATAATCCTTACAAAAGTTGTTGGATTTGGAAAGGGTACACCGGATGGTGTCCTTCAATTTGACCTTCACGAAGAAGAACAGCCTTAAGTACCTATCTAAATGTAAACGAACGTATCTATTTAAACTTCGACGAGCCTTAAGTACCCATCGAAACTTAAAATTTTTCGCTCTCTGAATCCGTGATCAAAAATAGAAGTTCCTCTTTAAAAAATTAGATTTGACCTCAAATGACCTTGAAGGTCAAGGTCAAATTGAAGGTCATCATCCGGTTGCCCCCTCCGAACCCAACAACTTTCGTAATGGTTATTTTCGGATTGCCGAAACATTTAGGTGCATAATTTAAAATGGGACACTGTATATTAGGGTAGATGGGTTATGGGACTTAATTGCATGAAAATATTGCACTTAAATATCTATATCCAAAATCTAATTACCGTACGGTCCCAAGAAATGTTTTATTTTATGAGACTTTGCTCCTGGGTATCTCGAAAATTGTCCATTTTTGGACTTTGTGTCCAGTGACACTTTTGATTAGGAGGATATCAAATATAAAATATCAAAAATTCAGGTAAATCCGTGACCTGAAAATCCATAAAGTTTGTGCGGGGTCCTATCAATTTCATCGTATTTTGTAAAAGATATGACCAACATTTGATTTAAAAAGATAACCTGCCGTGCATCTCGAAAATAAAAGCCTCATTAATATTTTTTGACACTTTGTGAGCTAATGAATTTATTGCATTTTTTTGTAAAACACGCTATATAATATATTTCGAAGTAAATAAAGCATACAAGGTTTCGAGTAAAATTCGTCATTCACAATAATTCAAATTGTAGATTTTAATTAATTTCTTAGCATTTTTTGAGCTTAAAAATGTCTGTATTTGCAATGTAATTGTAAAAAATTATCGTTTCATACTTGTAGCTTCTTGTCAACAAAATAATTTTATTAGGTATCAATGAAGCAAATAACATGTACATACTTAAATGCATGCTTAACAATATTTCTATACGTATCTATTTTTTATTTAAAAACGTAGGTACCTGCTTAATTATACGGATAAATGCTATTTTATTACTTTTATGAATTTTCTCACTGTCAAAAATAATTTATTACTATTTATGCAATTGTACAGGAAATAAAAAACTTGTTAAATAATGCTATATAACAAATAGGTACATAAGTTTTATGAAACTATAAAAAATAACTTTTATTTATTTAGAATCACCGATTCATTAAGAATTCAATTATGTCATTTTTGTAAAGAGTTTTAACAATAGGTAGAATTGTGAATAAATTATTTTATTTAAACAATATCCTGAAGATTGAAGCAGGATAATTATTTCAATAATTTATTTACAACTTTTAACTTCTGTTAATTGTAAATTATGGTATTGTGCATTGTGCATTGTGCAAACACTTCCTTTAAACTCTTTCATTTATAGACCGATCGAAATAACTCATTTAGAGGGAAAAAAATAGAAAATTGTTACCTGGACTTTTATAAGTGAAAATGGTAAAGGGACTTATAATAAACGAAAAATAAAAAAATAAATAAATGCGTGAGCAGGGGTGGCGGAGGATTGATTTGGGGGGTTGAAAAGTTGTGAAAAATTGTATCATTGGGATTTCTGGCGAAAGTTGACGTCAAACAAAAAAGTATCTAATACAAAAGTTGTAGATCATGCAAAAATCTACAATTTTTGTTGTAGTCACTTTTTAAGATAACCGTAAAATTTCCGAGAAAAATGTGAAAAACGGGTTTTTTTCTTATTTGCCGTTTTTGTTTCATTTCCGCAAAAATAATTTAATTTTGACGAAACTTGGAGAAAATATATCTTTCTGTGTCTTAAATAACCACAAATTTTTTTAGATAAAAAATTCAAGAAATTTCCGAGATATTGATTTTTTCCGGTCTGAAACACTTTTTTTTCAAAGAAAAATTCTACTTAGAAAAATCATCGTACAGAGTTCTGTCGGTGATCATTTTTTTCGTTTTGACATACTTTTTGGTGAAATAAAAAAATCTGTAGTCACAGTTCAAAAACATGCTCAAAAATGCAAAAAAAATAAAAAATGACTTGCAACAATGAATTTTTCAGTAATTGTTGATAATTTGTTTAAATTAAAAAAAAATCAAAAACTGATTACACCATTCAATTGTACGGAAAAAAAGTACAAAAGAACTGTCTCCCTGTTTGACTCAAAACTTTATTTTTGTACAGTGTTCTTATAAACATCTAAGTCGAATAAAGAATAAATAAAATCAATAATATTTTTTTCCGTAGGATCGATTAGTGTGTTTTTAAATTTTGCTGAATTTATAGATATACAGTGTGTCCAAGATAAGGATGGGATAGCATTAGGATCTAGGAAACGGTAGAGATAAGGAGTGGCTCAAATTAGAAAAAAATTGTGTTTTTTTATACCTAACAATATGCCGTTTAGAAAGTTTTAAAATTCCGGGTAGTTCCGGAGATATCCGGAAAAGCCCAAAATTTTGTAAAATCATTTTATTTTTTTCGGGCTTTATTTGAAAACGAATTTTAAAATAAATTGCATATTTACATTGCCACTTTTTCCGCTATATCCAATGTCGTCAACATTTTTGCAATCCGACGTTTCGTCTTCGAAGGGTCATCATCAGGTTAATTTTTTTAAATATGTCTCTTTTTATGACAAAATCTAGTCATTTTTAATTCTGAATTAGGTGATATTTTTCTTAGAGATAGTTTTTTCCTCCTTCAAACGTTTCGATATCACTTAATTTTTCGGTTAATTGATTTTTCGGGATCAAGCAAAGACTTGGCTGCTCGATTTCATGTGAAATGTCTTCGAAATCACTGAAATTTTCCGAAATTTTATTAACGTTCAAATAATTGTCCAAACCATGACATTTTGTACATAAATTTGTACATCGCAGTCCATGTTTTCGACACCCACATCTATTACCGTCACAATTGGTTTCGCAGAAGCTGCAAGAGATTGTATTTAATAAATCTTCAGGCACGACTGAAACTTATGTAAATGTATGAGTAATTTGGAATTATTTGCAATTACTTCTTTCCATGCCACTTTGGTTGCAGTTATTTTGTCCAGAGATAATTTATCATTTGTGCATTTTTAATTCGAATTAGATGTTTATAGCAATACTGTACAAAAATAAAGTTTTATTTCAAACAATGAGACACTGTTTCTTTGTTTTTTTTTTCGTACAATTGAATGGTGTAATAAGTTTTTGATTTTTTTAAATTTAAACAAATTATCAACAATGACTA
Source organism: Anoplophora glabripennis (assembly GCF_000390285.2). Taxonomy (NCBI): domain Eukaryota; kingdom Metazoa; phylum Arthropoda; class Insecta; order Coleoptera; family Cerambycidae; genus Anoplophora; species Anoplophora glabripennis. The sequence continues at coordinate 252,521 of NW_019416714.1, read as the reverse complement.
AAAAATTCATTGTTGCAAGTAATTTTTTATTATTTTTGCATTTTTAAGCATGTTTTTGAACTGTGATTAAATTTTTTTTTAAATCACCAAAAAGAATATGTCAAAACGAAAAAAAATGATGACCGGCAGATCTGTACGATGATTTTTCTAAGTAGAATTTTTCTTTGAAAAAAAAGTGTTTCAGACAGGAAAAAATGAATATTTCGGAAACTTTCTGATTTTTTTATCTAAAAAAATTTGTGATTATTTAAGACACAGAAAGGTATACTTTCACCAAGTTTCGTCAAAATTAAATTATTTTTGCGGAAATGAGATATAAAATACGAAAAATTAGAAAAAAACTTATTTTTCGCATTTTTCTCGGAAATTTTGAGGTTATCTTAAAAAGTGACCGCTACAAAAGTTGTAGATTTTTTCATGATCTACAACTTTTGTATCGGATGCTTTTTTGTTTGACGTCAACTTTCTCCAGAAATCCCAATGATACAATTTTTCACCCCCCAAGTCAACCCTCCGCCACCCCTGCCCACGCATTTATTTTTTTAAGTTTATTATAAGCCCCTTTACCATTTCCACTTACAAAAGTTCAGGTAACAATTTTTTTTTCTCCAAGTGTAATTTGGTCGGACTATTAAACCGATAGCACAGCACGAATGAACACGAATCTGAAGACAGTACACAAGATTTTCAACAAAATGCCTCCTAATTCTTGAAAAATGGATTATTTGTGAATATGCTTAAGAATTCCCTAACCTTACCCCTACATATTCAGACCAACTGAATAAGGTTCTGAGATCAGATTGCCCACATCATCAACCATTGTAGGTGTAATTATCTCCAAATCGTCAAAAAATGTGTTATTTGCTTAAGGAACATCATGGGAAAAGCTGGTCCGTACACTGGATTCTACTACTTTACCTAGTTGAATACGAATCTGAAGTCACCATTTTGGAGAAAATACCCACTCAATTTATAAATAGGGTGCTTCACGTATACAGGGTGTTAATGAGCCTATATCAAATATTCTTGCCATGTCAAAATGAGGTAAATACACGGATTTGAGTTGAATAAAATGTAATTTTAAAATCTGACTTACCTCAATATTGCAAGGAACCACCTATTGAGATTTATTGATTTTCATAGAAGATGTTTGATGTACCCACCATTTGCCTGCACACAAGCTTCAGCGCGACGTATCCAATTCGCTCGCACGCGTTGCAACATTGCCACGCTCTCTCAAATCTTATTACACAGCACTTCACATATCCCCACAAAAAGAAGTCTAAAGGGGTGAGGCCCGGGGACCGGGAGGCCATCTAACTAGGCTGCCGCGGCCTATCCAGCGATCGGGAAAAGTAATGTTTAGGCGCACTCTCCGCGATTAGAGTGGTGTTTTTTGAGAAGGCTGCATAGCAAAATGTAACAAAAACTGTTTAGGTACTCATAAAAGACAAAAAGAAACAAAAAAAAACAGGCTCGTGGGTGATAGAATTAGAGCGGATCGATAGAGAATATATTCGTGGAAAGGCATTTTTCATTTTAAATAGTTTTGCAATTAGTTAAATAAAATTGTACACACGGTAGCTATACTTTTTCCTTATCCACCCTATCTCATCTCCTTTTATCCTTGACTATCGTAAAAGTCTATTATCATCTTTTTGGTAAGTTGCAAAGTTCCCTTTTTACTTGTGAAATGAATATAATTATTACAGTCGATTACTTGCTGGCATAATAGCTTATTACTATTTACTGAACACTAACACCAACACGAACATAACGTTGTCAGCTAACCCTATTAACTTGTACTGTTTGCAAATCAAAGTTAGCGAACATGGGGCATCCACATTAAAATTAGTAGCCATATTACAAATATGCCTAATTAAGTTAATAATTGATTCAGTCGTGACCATAACGTAACACTTACTTTAGCAAGTGAAATGAATCATTGTCACTATAATGCCGCATATTTTAAACATAGTGCAAGTAAGTACATAATGACACTTCAAATGACACAAATTCAAGAAAGAATGTTGTTAGTTGTTAATCTAGTTTTTATCTTCTCAAAAAAAGTTCTCAAGTGACAAATGTTACACAAGTAAGCTGCGTATGTATTTTAAAAAGTCTAATGTTTCTTGAATATTTCTGAAAAATCTATTCATCAAGATGTTATGTAACGATTATTTCAATTCGTGCGCTGTCACAGATATGCTGATTTGTCAAAAAACAAAGGTAAAAAAACATGGAATAATTGAGTAACCAAAAAACTAGCTTTAAGATTTTTAAATAGATACAAAAACTATTTTGAAAATGTTATTTCTTGGTTTTCCACAGTCTTAGTTAGGGATTTTTGATCTGCCCTTGCTGTTCTCGGACTCGGTTCTGTAGGAGCGGAACATCAGAGTTTATAGGACGTGCCTGATATTTTCTTCGGTTTCTATTGTTGCTCAGAGAATGATGTCCCTCTGAACGTTCTGCAGTGGTCCACGTAACTGGTCGGATCCAATGTTTCCAAACGTTTTGCCGTTCTTCAATATCAACATCTTCAACGGTAACTCTGCAAACGCTTCACTGTGACTGAAAGACTAGGAGACCGAAACTCAGTTTTTAGTTTTTAGAAGTTTCCTAGATATTTCTAATGCAACTTTGATGTATTTTGTCGCTTTTTGATGTTCAGGGTATCATCACCTAACGAGTGTTACATACTTCAAGGGTATAATCTAGAACCCAAAACGATTTAACCAGACCTGGTTAAACGAAAAATGTCGCGAAAAAAAATTTCTTCTTTTATTTCTTGTTTTCTCCTTAACTCAGAATCCAGTTGACCGATTTGAGCAAAATGTGCTGTTACTTAGTTTCTCTTCATGAAGTATGCAATGATTATGTTCCTATTAGGTTAAATCCTACAGTGTTACGGGCTTATTATTTTTTTCTCTTTTCTTCTCATTAATTGAATTCAGAGATCAATAACTGATTAATTAAAAAAAAAAAGAATTGGAATATTTCAACCACGGCTGTTGCTTAACATTAAGTTAAATTTTGAATTAATTAAAGGCTTCTTCGCGCAAACATACGAAAAATATTAAAACAATAGGTTTTATTGATTTGAAATTAAACGGGGTTTACCGGCAATCGGACCTTTTCTTGCGATTCTTTTTTTGCTAAACCTTTCTGTGGCCGATTCGTGTTAGCGCTTGGGCGAGGAGAACGTCGTTTTGAGTATTCGGCAGCGTGTGCTCTAGGCACGATAAAATTATCACAAATTGTCTGTGGATTTAGCTGCTTCTGTGGGCACATTTCGTTGAGATTTATAAATTTTGGTAGTTTCCGTATAACCTGGTGGTTGGATTTCTGCACATAATTCGTACATTTTTTCCACGAGGCCGCCCTACAACCAAGGTAAGGTTCTGACTTATTTTCTTCGAAGCTATATTTCTACAGCACCTACTTAGACGCGTGTATCTTATTAGGCTTTTTTTCCCCTGATTGTGTATCCAGCATTTTGTCTCCAGGATTCTTATAATCCTTTTATTTCAATTTGACCAATATATGTTAAATACCTGTCAACGTGGATTCCGATTGAGAGGGAGACTTGCCCTAGTCAGTGGGCTTCCGACAGTTTTTTCTGGTTTCGAGGGCCTACCACTTGGTGTAAGATTTCTTCCCCGTGGCTGCTCCGATAGATACTCTGGTAGAGGTCTCCACAGGCTCCTGCATGGTCCTAATCTGCAGCGTTAAGTAGCACCATCAATGCAACCTGCCGCTAGTGCTGCACAAGCCAGATATGCCTCATTTTAAGTTTGCATGCCGCTTCGTAGTATTTAGCCTACACATTTAGACCAGAGATGGGCAGATAGACAATCGCGACGTAGAAAATACAATTGTCTACGCGTAGACAATAACCTAGGTGTAGACATAATTTGGAAGTGTCGACAATGTAGACAATGTCAACAATTAATAGAGGTATATAATTTAATAAAATATTACTTTATTGTTTAAAACATCTTTAACACTATAAGTATAACAAAATAAAAATTCACATTATAAATTGCTGATTGACAGAATAAAAGAAAATTAACAATTTACTAAAAATATTTTAAATTTTTTTCATTTTTATGTCTATCATATATCACTACCCTTCATTTATACAGGGTGTCCGCAAATTTCACCGACAACGTTTGACTGCATATTCACGACGATAAATAAATACGATCTACGACTAAAAAAAATAAAAACTTTTTGGTTTTTGAGTTACAGGTCTTCAAAGTTGTCAAAACTTTCCTCCTATCATACACCTTAAAATTCGCTTCTATGCAATTAAAACATTTGAGGCTAATACCGAATTGCCCCAAAAACAGACACCATACCTCAGTCGAGACTCAACCTGGGCGTAATACAGACAAAGAAGGTGTTCTATATGAAGAACTGTTCTGATATTTCGAAACAAATAGGTAATAGATGACAATTTAGATATTAGACTTTGACAGTGATATTTCCAATTGAGGTTTTCGTCTAAATATAAACCCAGAAATTTTACGTAAGTATTATCAGTACTAGTCAACGGAAAATTATTAATATCAAAGCTTAAGTTTTTACAGTTAATAGCACGACTCGTATGAAAACGGAGTACTTGAGTTTTAGCAACATTAAGATATAATGAATTCTGGGAAAACCATTTATTCAGATTATCCAATAAAATATGACAATCTTGCATTAATATTTGATCTGACTTATTAGACAAAACCAAAGATGTATCATCGGCATACATAGTAAAGTGAGCATTAGTTGAAATAGTGTCAATATCGTTGACATATAATAAAAATAACACAGGACCCAAAATTGATCCCTGTGGGACTCCCATCTTAACAGAGGCATACTCTGATTTATATGTTACAGAAGCATTATTCTGATTATTATAATTAATAATAACTGATTGTTTCCTCTCCTCAAGAAAAGTCCTGATCCAATTTAGTGCTAATCCGCGAATACCCACATTTTGTAATTTAGATAATAACAGTGTATGGTTTACACAGTCGAATGCCCTGCTGAGGTCGCAAAAAACCCCAACAGGACACTCACACGCTTCCAGAGCCATCAATATATTATCATATAAAGAGTGCATAGCAGTTGTAGTAGACATACCTGCACGAAATCCATGTTGATTTTTTGTTAGTATATGATATTTCTTTAAAAAAGATGTTAATCGCTCGAGGAAGCCATATTCAAAAACTTTTGAAAATCCCAAAGACATTGTTATAGGTCTATAATTGTCAAGAGACATTGGATCACCCTTCTTAAGAACGGGAACAACTTTCCCCAGTTTTAGGGCATTTGGCAATGCACCCACTTCAGATGACAAATTCACAAGATAAGCAAGCGGTTGAATAATAGGCCGTAATACTCTTTTGATCAAAAACATAGGGATATTATCTGTTCCTGAAGATTTTTTATTCTTTAACTTATTTGATAATATAGCAAACAGTTCATCTACATTAAAGGGAGCAAGAAAGGAGTTATTTTGAGATGGAATCAGATTTTCGAGTGGAAACATATTTACTTTAGGAATGTTATCGATTGTTTTTCCGGAAAATTCGATAAAATATAATTATTAAACAGAGAAACAACATTATTAGGGTCATCATATACATTATCGTCTTTTTTTAACACAATATTATTATGAGTCTGTTTTTCATTACTCAACTCAGACAAAACTTTCCAAGAAGATTGCGATTTATTGTCCGAATTAATAATTCTCTGTTGATAATAATTTTGTTTTAAGGATTGTATTAATAATCTGTGATGTCCTTTTTTTTCTTTGTTTATGTAAGATAATTGAGGAACACTTTTTTGTAAAACAAAAAGCTCCTTTAAACGCATACTCGAAATCTTGACTTCATCATTAACCCAGTTTTTACCCATGACACTACTTCTGTAAAATTTACGAAGAGGGAAATACAGATCAAAATAATACAAGAAAACATCATTAAAATAATTAATATCGTTAACATCGTTAATATTTTTTATGCTAAACAAATTGTCCCAGTTCTCATTACTAAGAGCGGTATAGAAATTATTTATCGAATTGTCACTAAAAGACCTACGCAAAAACGATGTGTTGTTTTTATCACCGGTCACGATACCTAATTAAAAAAAAACAGTTCTATGATCCGACAAAGTATTATCATAAACACTGCACATACCTTGATGCTCAAAATTGGTAAAAATATGATCAATCGTACTAAGGCATGTGCTTGTCGCTCTAGTAGGCCACCAAACATTTCCAGTTAAATTGAAACAGTTTAAAACATTGCAAAAGGAATTATAATCTTTAGTGTTGTAATCATTATACGAATCTATATTAAAATCACCACATAAAATAATATTAGTTTTAGGTTTAACTAAATAATGAAGTACATCGGTGATTCTGTCATAAAATTTATGTAAGTTTCCAGATGGTGCCCTATAACAGTTTATTATTAAAGTAGTTAAACCTTCACAGTCCCACTCTACACCACAAACTTCAAATTGTTTGTCGATGCAATACGATTCAAGATTAATAGACTTTACTTTAATATTATATTTAAATAAAAAATTAAAAGACATTAATATTTTACTAGATCTGAAATCATTGAGGTAAAATGCCTCCATAAAATTGACAGCTCAGTCAAAGATTTGAGAGAGGCTGTGGAATAAAAAGAAGTATCTGAAGCCTTTGTATCGATGAGAATAATAAAATACGGTTAAAAGAGACAAACGACTATTATTATCAGTCCTGTCTTTCATTATTTTACTTTTATTATAGCAAAATCCTTACCGCATTGCAGTATTATACAGTGCGGGCCTAAAGTATGTAGTAAATTCAGTAAAAGCGTTCGACTATGAAAATCTCTCAAAAGAAAAAAAAATAGGGGTTGCCATTAAAAGGAAGTTGATGTTGTCATTACGCAAAAACAAATTATTGAAAATCGAGTTTTATGTTCAAATGTGTAATTTTATAAAATAAAGTCAATGAAGATGTTCTCCCAAAAAATTCTATTTCGGTTTTACTGAATTTATTCCATAGGTATGTACTTACTTTAGGCGCGAACTGTATAACTCCTTATTGTTTTAGGTCCAAGGGCAACTATCAATCACAAAAGCAAATATGGGTTATTTTGTTATATACAGTGGTGATCATAATAATTTATTTATTCAAGTAAGAAGAGATAATGCCTTCTGGCAAAATATTTTACCAAGGTTGGTAAAATTTTATATAAATTGAAGACGGTAAAAAAGGAAATGTAAAGACCCCGCTTATATGTATAATGGAAGCCCAAGAAAAGAAATTAAAAAATAATAAACATTTTAAACTCAAAATGTTTTTTTTTTGTATTACAAGTGACTAAAATAAGCAAAAGTTGATTGTCAAGACAATATGAAATTAAAATTGTGTTAGTTATATTCATATTCAGGAATGTATTACTTTTTTGGTCGCAACTTTTTCAATAAATATCCAGTGGCTTCCCTCTTAGCGGTAAGTAGCTACTGATTTGTAGATTGAAAAAGAAATCTACTTGAGGCAGAGTAATAATTTTTAAGCTGTAAATTTATGTTGAAGCTACCGAGGAAATTGAACCTAAATAACGACTTTATGCGGGACAGAATTAGCCCTTATTAATTTCTGCTATTGAAAAATGATTTATTTACAATGACTAAAATTTATATTTAGATTTTAGACTAACTGTTAAGTCCGTTAAACAAAAAATAATGATTTGAAAGAGAATGACATAAAGATAATATTAGACCATTACGCTTTATTTTAGCACGCATTTTATAATAAACCAACTATGTGCATTCATTTCATTTTGAAGGATAGCGACACCTGTGAGAGAGTATACAAACTAATTATGGTTAAATGATCTCGTGTGCAGCTACGAACCGCGTGACGATTTTTATTTAGACACATAGTAAAAATGGAGATTATGTAAAATGTTGTCATTTTACTTGAGGACACAAATTGTAGAATTATTAATAAATATTAATCTGAAAATTAAATACAAATGATCCTAGATGTGCCTTCTAGTGAGTGGTTATTGTGCCTGACCTAGTTCCGTCGTAAATTCAATGTATTCACAGACTAACAGTATGGTTAAAATTGAGATACTCTGGCATTTATTTAAACTATTCTTCTGTTCTCATGAGCATTGAAAATTATCTCTCACTAGCGGGAACCATTGCGAATACAATTATGTTGGTTTCTTCGGTGATTTGTGTCCTCGTATGTACACGGTAAAAATATACATACAAAATCCCCGCCTTATAATCGATTAAAATTCTAGACGATATATTTCATGAACCTGAACAACAACAAATCATTCAATACCAACACCAAGGAAAAACGTGACACAGAGGTACAAAAGAAACCATTAGATGTCACAAATTATATCAACACTTGTCAAACTTGCCTTCTATCTAAATATGATAGAAACTCGCAAAAATAAAATTAAATATAATACTTTTGTCATAAATAAACATCACTTTCTAATAATCTTAGATCTCTTTTCTAAATTCGGAGAAGCATATCATAGAGAATAAAAAAATAGCAATAATACAGGGTATTCCAGTTCGAGTGAATCTAAGTTTAACCACAAATAAAACTCAATAAATACATAATTCAGAATTGCCTTATAAAGTTGTAACATTCACTATCTGTACAATGTGAATGTCACTATTTATTTTAACAATAACTCAACAATTAAACAGCTTCTTGAGATCTTTGCGAGGTAGTGGCAACCTTGCACTGCGCACAAGGCGCTGACCGACTGCCTTGCACAAGCTAAGTTCGCTTCGCTCTTCTTCTCTCCACCGGGCCTCGTCTGATATACACGTACATGTAGATTCCGACAATAAATCTCTTGATGGATTTAATTAAAGCATTATTAATCCTCGGGATACTATAAATGGCGACGAGAAAATTAGGAAACGCGGAAATAGTAATTAAAAGGCCGGAATCGAAACAGTAGTGTCGTGTGTGTGTTTATTAAAATCGTGTCCGTTTTTTTTCGTGTCGCCGAAACAAAATGGCGTTACCAGGAATCATTGGCTAAGTCCACGAGTTTAACTCCGATAGTGACGATTGGGCAATATTGTATATTGAAAGGCTCGATCAATATTTCGTAGCAAATAGTATTAAAGAGAATTCATGAAGGCCGCCACATTGATAAGTCTAATTGGAGCCCCAACATACAAGTTACTGCGAGATTTGTGCCATCCTGCATTGCCTAAGGACCAGAAATATGAAGAATTGTGTGAGCTCTTGAGTAAGCAATTGAGTCCCCGTATGTCGGTATGGCGAGAACGCCTAAAATTTTACGGAACTAGCCAAAACGTGGGCGAAAGCATAAGCGAATGGTATGCTAGAATTAAGAGCGTAGCTGTTAATTGCGAGTTTGGAGGTAGCCTGGAGCAGGTGTTAAAGGATAAATTTGTATCTGACATGACCAACAGGCGAGTATTGGTTCGATTGTGCGAAGAGGATGTTTCTAAAAGCCTAAAGCATATGGTGGATCTAGCAATTACGAGGGAATCAACGGAAAAAGAATAAATTTGCTGGCAAAATTTCCACGCCAGCATGGAAGCGGTTGGAATAACGGCAATGCTGCAGGCAGAGCGTGCAACAGAGAAGGTCGGGCGGGGCAGGACTGACAGATGACACAGGACCGAGATGGAGGAAGAGCACGAGTAATAACAATGGCCGCGAGGACAACAAAAGTGACGGAAGTGGGAGCTATAGAGGGAAAATGGTAAAAAGACGAGTTATAATGGTGGTAAGAATAAAAAAATAGCTATGAGGCATGCAATCACTGCGGAAGGAAGCATTATGGGGTATGTAAATTTGCAAATTTTATGTGTAAAACTGTAATAAAAAAGGTCATATCGAAGTCGCGTGTAAACAGAGGAAACAATTTTTTTTAAATTCTGAAGTGAACAATGGTTCGAACAATGCATACATTTTCCAAATAACAAGTGCGGGTGAAGGCTTTATTAATCCGTTATTAGTTCCAGTAAAAATAGACAACAGAAACTGCGAAATTCAAATTGATTCTGACGCAAGCATCAGCGCCATGAACTGTAGTGATTTTAAAAGCAAGTTTTCTTCAAAGTATAAGTTGAAAGCAGATAACATTATTCTTAAGGGCTACGACAACCAAAACATTGAACCTTTAGGATTTTTTGTAACAAGAGTTTATTTTAATAACGTAAAGAAAGACATAAAGTTTTATGTTGTAAACAATGGTGGGCCAATTATTGGCGGTCGCGATTTTATTAATATTTTTAACCTGACGATGCAATCAATAAATAACATTTCTATAGGAAACAAGAGTTCACTCGGTAAAATCCTAGATAAATACAAAGACACTGTGTTCGGGAAGAAACTGGGTTGTTATAAGTATGAAAAAATCTCTTTGCAGTTAAAACCTGATGCGAGACCTGTGTTTTGTAAGCCAAGGAACGTGCCGTTTGCCTATAAAGCAGAGATGAACAAGGAGTTGCAGCGACTGACGAATGAAGAAATACTCGCACCAGTGGACAGCAGCAAGTGGGGAACACACTTGGTGGCAGTTATAAAGACGGACGGGAAAATCAGGATTTGTGGCGATTACAAAACGACGGTAAACCCACATCTAGAAGAGGTAGTTTACACTCTACCCACAATCGACAGCATTTTTGCAAAGCTGCATAAAGGTAAGCAATTTACCAAAATAGATTTATCGCAGGCCTATAACCAATTCGAGCTTGACGAGGCAACCAGTAAATTGTTGGTGGTAAACACAAAAAAGGGGTTGTTTGCACCAAAAAGAATGCCCTTTGGAATCTCTCCTGCCAGTGCCAAATGTCAAAAGTATGTTGAACAACTATTCCAGGGAATGGATAACGTAATCAATTTTTCAGACGATATTATTTTGACAGGTAAAACCGAGGAGAAACATCTGCGTACCCTAGATGCAGTACTAGGCAGTTTGGAGAGGGCCGGTCTAACAGCTCGCTTGGATGGTAAATTTTTTAGAAATGAAATTGAGTATTTGGGTCATAAAATTTCAAAAAATGGACTTCAAAAGCTAGATGATAAGATCAGAGCCATATCCCTAGCCCCACCACCCAAGAACTTAACAGAGCTTAGAGCATTTTTGGGTATGGTGGGCTACTACGGTAGATTTGTCTATAATCTTGCAGCATATCTGCAACCCCTATATAGTTTATTAAGGAAAGAATCAAAATTCCATTGGTCTAGCACCCATAATTCGTTTTTTCTTTAAATAAAACAGCTAATTGCTGAAGATATAACGTTAGTGCATTTTAATCCTCAATATCCCTTAATTTTACAGACAGATTCATCTAATGCTGGGATCGCAGCAGTATTAATGCACAAAATGATGGATGGAACCGAACGACCTATCGCATGTGTTTCAAGGACCCTGATGTCAGCGAAGAAAAATTACTCAAGAATCCTAAAAGAGAGCTTGGCAATCTATTATGGAGTTCAGAAGTTCGAACAGTACCTGCTGGGCAACAAATTCACCTTGAGGACTGACCACAAGCCCCTGACAACCATTTTTGGATAACACAAACACATGCCAACCACCTATGCAAGTCGTCTTCAGAGAATAGCACTTTACCTGTCGGGATTCAATTACAAGGTGCAGCATATCAAAGGCAAGGACAATTATATGGCAGACTATTTGTCCAGAGCCCCATTGGAAGTGAAAAATATAGACGAAGAATACGAAGGAAAGGGTAACTATATCAATTTCATTACTAATAGCTCCGAATGGCCGATTGATAATGAATTAATAACAGTCAAAACTGAAAAAGACTGCATTTTGAAACAAGTTAAAAATTTCATAAAATTAGATAGATGGCCTAATAATACCACGCTAAAAAGCTTGAACTTTCTTTAGACGACAATATTATATTATGGGGCCATAGAGTGGTGATACCAAGGAAGCTTCAGAGAAGGGTACTGGATGAACTGCACGAACCAGCACACTTGGGCATCACTAAAACAAAATCACTTGCCCGAGGATACCTGTGGTTTCCAGGAATAGATCGTAAACTGGAAGAGATGATAAGAACGTGTGCACCATGTCTAAGTCACCGACCCAACCCTCCTAAGTCAGAGTTTACACCGTGGCAAGTGGAGAAGGAACCTTGGTATCGTATACATGCAGATTATTTAGAGCTAGTCCGTAAATATTTTTTGTTAATCATCGATTCATATAGTAAATACCCAGAAATTTTCCCATGCAAATCCTTAAAATCAGTAGAAACTGAAAATGAAACAGATAATGGAACCAATTTTGTGGCAGAAAACATGGAAGGGTTTTTTAGAAGGAACGGGGTAAAACATATCACAACACCTGTTCATCATCCCCAGAGTAATGGACAAGCCGAAAATATGGTAAAAACTTTTAAGCACAAGTTAAAAACAGCTATGACCCTAAAAACCGAAGGGAAACAACATCCAACATAATCTCAAGAATATTGTATAGTTCTGCTAGTCTATACTAGCAGAACATGCGTCAACCAGAAAATCCCCAGCAGAGGTAATGTTCGGTAGGAAAATCAAGTCACGGTTTGACCTGTTAAAGAGTTCAGAAGAAAGCCCGCCAACAGAAGTATCAGAAAACATACAGAGAGCACAAGGAATTCAAGCAAACAACTATGGAAAAGGAAAAAGAAGGGAATTCTCTGTGGGGGAGACAGTGATGGTCAAGGACTACCGAACTATAAACAAACCAAAGTGGACCAAGGGAAAAATAAATAGAAGGGTTGGAAAAACAACATATCTGGTGATAGTAGGAAAAAAATCATGGAAGAGACACACAAACCAGCTTCAGAAGATGGGAACTGAACGGACGCACCACAGCAACAGTGAAGAAGCAACAATAGCCAACGACAGAGCACAAACAGTGTCAAAAGTACCCTATAACCCTGGAACTAATGCTAATAGCGCCACCATAACTCGGAACCCAAAAAGTACCTCTATAGCCAAAGATCAACCCCACCCAGACAAGATTGTGAATAACAATGACAATTCTAGTGACAATGACTCGCCAGACTGTAGGTTAAGGGAAGAACCACAACCAGACAGTGACGACATAACATCAAACCGTCCTTCAACGCCAAAACCAAATACTAGTCAACAATTTATTTAGCAGGGCCACTCAGCAAGCAACCAGAGCCACGCACAGCAAAGCGACAGAAGAGACCACAGCTACAAAGCAGCAGATCCAGAAGAGTGAGGCCCAGCAGGCGGAAACCGGAGGTAGAAGTTCCAGCCGGTTACGAAAACCACCCACACACCTCAAGGACTACATAACGGAGATCGAAGAAACCGAAAACACTTAGCTATTAACTGCTACATACATGTTAAAGATAGGAAACTGACACGATGTAAAATGTGTTTAAATTGTTGTAAGAGGTCGGGGTGGAGGTTGAATTGTTAATTGTAAACCTTAGGGTAAAGTTAATGAGCACAACTAAACCAGTAACAATAGGGGTGCGAGGTAGTGGCAACCTTGCACTGTGCACAAGGCGCTGACCGACTGGTCATAAATCTCTTGATGGATTGAATTAAAGCTTTATTAATTCTCGGGATACCATAATCTTGATATAACAATCAAACTTTGTTATCACTATTAGTTAGTTTTGTTTCCACCTGTACCTATACTGCTGTATTGTTGACACATCATGTAAACCTTTGTCACACCCTTCAATTAGTTATAGAACACCGATGTAATAAACTATGTGCAATAAATGTTTACTATTTACCAGTTATAAACATGGAGAATTTTTATGTATGAATTGTAATGATTTCTGTACTTGTATAATATTACCTTTTATTGTTATTATTTCCTTTTATTAATGTTTATTTGTAAACCCAAATCTGAAGCACATTAGTTAGGTTACTTGATTGTTAGGATTGAAGGTTATTTATTTGTTTCTATCACCATCGACCCATAGACGCACGGTTAGTGGACTAGAGAGTTTGTAATTTGGACATAGGTTATGGTCAGTGTTAGAACCCGTTCAGTGGTGATTAAATAGCAGTTGCCCAGTCTGAAATTTATTTCGTTCAAATGGCCAATCATATCGATTGTGTTTTTTTACTTAAAGCCCTCCTTTATTTTGCAACTGGTAAAGCAACTAGCTCGTGTGTGATTTAAAATTAAACCGAATAGTTTAACTAAATTGAATCACCAGTGAACGTCGAAATACATCGAAAAGGTAATTAATTAAGTAAGTATTTAAATTTCTAGTTTTCTCTTAAATTCAATCCAGTATATTTTAGCCTTGTTAACCATTTGGATTTTGCTTATATTTTTTGTATGACCTTCAATGATGTGCAGCCACGTGCTAATTGAATTTTTATTTTTGGTTTCTTCTTTTTCTGTTGTTTGAAGAGTTTAGAAAAGTTTTAAAGTTTTAAAGTTTTAAGAACAGTTGTTTTTCGAAATGTTTTAGTTTAATAGAAAAGTTTATTAAAACACTTTTTATGAAAAGTTTTCAGAAAACTTGTTTTTTTGAAAAGTTTTTTTTAAGAAGAGTCTCAAGTTTTTAAGTTTCGTTAAAGTGTTACGAAATGTTGACGAAGGTTCGTTGTAAAGAGTCACTTAGTTACTTATGTCAAATTACAATTTAGCGAAGATTCAGTAGATAAAGACTAAAGACACTGCAATTTTGAGTCCTGAGTTTGAAATAACTTGATAGTAAACCTGGCAGAGATTAGGTCTACCCTTGGTCTGCAGATTTGAGTTTTCCGGTCCAAGACACCAGGACACCTGTAGACACCCTGTATTCCACAGAACATCCCGTGAAACACCTGGTCAAGTATAAGAAATATATTAGTGAATTTTATTTGTGCTCTTTTTATTTTATTTTACTCCAAATCAGGGTGAGGAAACCGTTAGGGGGTTATTTTTGCTTGATTTATTTGTAGGTTGGCGCCTTTTTAACACCTTTATTATCTCCCGTATAACGTTTTCCTCAAACTGGCAAATTCATATGCTGAAATCAAAAAATTTGAACCGACCCATTTCCCTCTGCCTCCGCTATAAAAGCTGCCGTTCGCACTTTGTGGTATGAACTTTTAAAATAAACGCTATAAAGTACAGAATAGTTTGAGTCGCTTAGAAAAGGAAATTGCTAAGAAAATGAAATTAAATCAAATACGCGAGAAGTGAGGAAGAACAGTTCCAGTTTTCTTAATCAGTGAGATGGTGTCAGCAATAAATTTATTAATTTCGACTAGACGCAACGTTGATGTGGCACAAGAAAATGAATTTGTTTTTGCACGAGTCAACAATGAGTCTAGCTAGGCTGTATACGAGGCCCTGACACTTTAAGAACCATTGTAAAGAAAGCCGAGGTACAATACCTTGATCTAATTACCAGTACTCAGTTTCGAAAATACATTGCAACTGTAAGTCAAGTGTTTAGTTTAAAAGATAATGAACTGAACCTTGGGCATGATATTAGAATACACACAGACTTTTACAGATTGCATGAATCTGCTATTGAGTTAACCAAAGTCAGCAGAATACTTATGACAGTCGATGAAGATAAAGCGGCACAATTCAAAGGAAATGATCTAAGTGCTAGAAACTTGAGTGGTAAGTGCTAAATGTTTAATATTTTTGTAAATATCTAGAATTTTTATTTTCAAGCATTGCAAATAAATAATTTACCACTATCATCGCCGCAGAAAAAATCTTGAAAATAATTAGATTTAATAATATTTTTCTACATAAATTCCATTGTAATAATTGTACAAAAGTACAAGTTGGTTTATTCAATGTTATTTTTCAGTTCCTATTCAATTATTACATTAGTCATCAGTTGATGATTGGGAAATGCAATAAATTACCCTTAGTGGGACAGTGTATATTGCGAAAATGATAGATACCACGTACGTACATACCTATGAAAATGAAAGACCAAAAATGAATTGATAATTATTATAATAATTACATTGCATAATTTAAAGCTTATTTTAAATTATGCAATGTAGTGTAATGCCGCAAATGATTTATTTGTAGCATTATTTAAACATTATTATTTTATTAGGTATTTAGTCCCGGAAAAAGTAAATAAATTTCTTTGTACAAAAATTTTATTAGCAGTTGTTTAGTAGATACAGTGTGCAGTACATTCATAAATATGGACGCAAAGGGAAAATTTCTTTGTACGATGACAAACAATTTCATTGTTCATAAAACTCTCTGCATCATTTAAAACTCAAAATATGCCTATAACAATTTAAATCCCTCCTTTTGGTATACGAGACAGGTTAGGAAATATGAAAATGGCTCAAGAGTACCCATAGGGTAAGGTGGGGCAAGTTGACGAATGGGGCAAGATGACGAATTTGATTTTGATGAAAATCAAAAGCAGAAATCTGCAGTATATCAAACCCGTGATATCTGGTCGGGACCTAGTTATAGCTTAAAAAGATAGGTGGCATTACCTTCACTACGTTCGAATTTATGCTTGAAATTGTGTTTACTGGTTAGTCATTATAATATTGCTGTGCAGTAAGTAAGGTTTTTTGCAAAAAGTGAAGTTAAGACTTTTCCTAATTGTTTATTTTGTTGCTAGGACCCAATAGATTAACAATGTAAGTAGCACGAACTAATTTTATTTATTGTTTGTTTTATTTATAACGATTTTGTTATAAATTCTCCTGGGGGCAAGTTGACGGGGGCAAGTTGGCGAACTCGTCATCTTGCTCCAAGGAGTTTTCCTCGAGATATTTTTTTTACAGATGGTGCGTAATTATAAGAAAAAATGTGAACGCCGGTCGTGGTCAGAAGATAGTCTAATTGCTGCCATGTATGCTGTCGAAAATGAAAATATGGCAGTTAATAGAGCCAGCGTAATTTACGATGTGCCTGAACCAACACTGCGGCGATATATTAAAAAGAATAAGGAAAAAAAAGTTTACCGGAAAGCGGCGGCAGATTTAAACGTACTTTTACAGAACCACAAGAAATTGAACTAACTAACTATATCAATGATTTTAACATTAGAGCATTTGGCCTTACATCTTTGCAGTGCCGAAAACTTGTCTACGAGTTTGCTGAAAGAAATAGTATTTCACACCAGTTCACCAAAACTCTCAAGCTGGCTGGTAGAGACTGGTTAATTTCTTTCATGAAGAGGCACAAAATCAGCTTAAGGACCCCTGAGTCTACGTCCATCGGACGTCTAACTGGATTTAATTGAGTTGAAGTGCTGAGGTTTTTTGATTTGATTCGGGAACTTAAAAAGTGAAATACAATTTTAAGCCTGATCGAATATACAATGCTGACGAATCAGGTTTGTCCACCGTTCCAAGTAAACAGCCAAGAGGTGAGCGTGGCCGGAACACGACTGTTGTTTGTGCCATGAATGCACAAGGTTCGTACGTTCCACACTTTTTTGTTTTTGCCAGAGTGAGAATGCGTCCTGAACTGTTACATGGATGCCCCCCTAATTCCGGAGGTATAGCTCAACAGAGTGGATGGATGAACACATATGCTTTTGTTCAATACCTTCGTCATTATATTAAATACACCTCTCCTTCCAACAGAGTGCCAGTTTTATTAATTGTTGATAATCATTCATTCCATACATCTTTAGAAGCAATTAACTTATGCAGAGAGAGTGGAGTGATTATGTTTGGTTTGCCTCCTCACACAACTCACCGCCTGCAGCCATTGGATGTGGGATTTTTTGGTCCTCTTAATGCATTCTCTAACCAGGCCTGCGAGAATTTTTTGGTGAATAATCTCGGTAAAACTATTACAGATAAAGAGGTAGGACAGCTGTTTGGAAAAGTCTATTTGAAAGCAGCAACTATAGGAACTGCAGTTAAAAGCTTCGCTAAATGTGGAATCGAACCCTTTGATCCGGACATTTTTAGCGACGCAGATTTTGCACCAGCTTCAGTGAGTGAGCGCAGACATGTCACCGCAGAAGTGTCTAGTCATGATGATGATGATGATGAACCTCTCATCAACATAAAAAACAAACTAAAGAATACAGCTGAAATGTCTTTAGATTCAGCTAGTTCATCCGATTTGTAAAAATCTCCTAGTGTTATTGGACTTCAAAATGATGATGAAGGGAATAAGAAGTAGAACGTGATTCAGGAAGATTTGGCTGTTGCAGGTCCATCAGGTCTTCAAAACTTGAAACCCAATCAGCAAATTAAATTTGTTGAGATTAGACCTCTGCCTAAAATAAATCGACCGGTCCTGAAAACCAACAGAAAGAAGCAAAAGGCGTCGATATTGACTTCTACTCCTAATAAAGAAGACCTCGAAGAGAAAGAACGAGAAAAAAATGATAAAATTACCAAAAAGAATACCTTGAAAAGAATACGTGAAGAAAAAGCGAAAAGAAACGTTTTCGAAAAGACTGAAAGAAAATCTATCAGAGGCCCTAAAAAAATATGAAGAGAGAAATGACTTTTTTTATCCCAGCTGCGAGGAACCACACACTGATCCTCCAGTTGAAGATTAGATAAAGTGCGATGTATGCGAAAATTGGTGGCATGACGCCTGCACGAACTACGAGAAGTAGTTCATATGTGACGAGGTGTCTTCATATGTGACCTTTGCATGTAATCGTCATCTTGCCCCCAATATGTTCGTCATCTTATCCACTATTGGGGCAAGATGACGAAATTGCAACAAGTTTTTATTTTCTATTTTACCCTTCATATTTTGTTTTTTCGTTTATGATTAGTTCATGAAAAATCAGCTAAAGGTTCTATGATTCTATTATACCTTTGAAAACTTTAAAATTATATGTACTTTATTTTTTAGAATTTTTTTTATCTTAAGCTCGTCAACTTGCCCCACCTTACCCTACTTCATTAAATATCCGAAAAATTGATTTACAAAGGTTATTTAAAACTAGAAGATCAATTCACACGTGGCTACTCCAACACATATTTTTTTCCATGTTTTTAGGTCTCCTATCGCCCCTATGGTTGTGTCTTTCAGAAAACAGGATACAGTAGAGAACGCTTATTATCGACGACATAGGAATTTGCAAACTTGCATTTCCTTTTATTAGCAATACGTATAATTATTTTCTAGATAGAATTGTTTTCAAATTGATTTTAGTTACCTACTGTTCGTATTTTAAATACTCTTTATTAAAATTTGATTTAAAATCTAAAAATATAATAATTGCGTATTTTCTTTATTAATTTTCAACACTATTTCAATTAATGTAAATTTCTAATTGCTAATTTATACTTCGAAAATCCAACTTTGTTTACAAAATTTTATGTTATTTGATAAGCGTCCTCTGCAGTATCAAGTTTTTTGAAATACACAGAAAAATTTAAAAACATTGAAATAACATTTTTTACAGTAGACGGATTTTATTTAACATTTGACATCTTCATTTAGTTCTCCACAATTATTGCCCTAAAGTAATTTGGAAATTACCAAATATGCTAAAATTTTGTAACTGAGATGATTAAATGTTCTTTAGTTGATATATGCATTGTTAGAAGTTGTAGTTCCTACCAAATCACTATACAAGTCTAATTTGCAATATAAACAACAGTTGTTTTGCCTATACAAAAGTATAATTTTCATTGACTGACTGTTTTATATTGATTCAAATAAGGATGAAGGTAATCAATTATTATTTAAATGACATGATTCAAAAAAGACAATAATGAGAAATATTGCAGTTAGCAAATTACATGGTATATCTATTCGAGGCTTTGGATTTTCTCAGGGCCCTACATCTTTTTAGAACAGCAGGCGAAAAATAAGTGGGAAAGTTTAAAGTATTCATGTAGAAAACAAGTATCAAAAATACCAAAGTCACGCATAAACCAAAGTGACCCTATTTTGAAATAATAGAATTTTTAAAAGATCAATTTATTGTAGAACAATGACAGGAAACTTTGTTTCACAGGTAGATATCAGATGTCATAATGTCACCACAGAACATTCTCCTGACGATGGTAATACTGTTGATGACAATCCTGATGAATCAAAACCATCCAGCGCATCTACTCAAGATACACATTTTTAACAAACTCCAAAAGTTGTAATTCGAATACGCAAGATAAATTCAAATTTGGACCAGTTAATAACAGTTGAACAGAAGATGGTGGGATTTCTTTCTCGAGATGATGATAAGTCTGATGATTATTATTTTTTCATGAGTAATTCCCCACGTCTCGAATTTAATTGCACTCCAAAAACTCAAAATTCGGAATCGTATAATTGACGAACTTCAGCCTACTTTACCTCAATCACTAGGTACCTCAGTCAGTGCCATATTCTCTATCAATCACTTCTTTATTTGTCTCCTCCTTTACATTCTCAACCACCTTCTCATTCATTTTGCCATTCAAACCCACAATCTCGTTCACTTCCTGAGAATTCACGCCAACTTAATAGTTGATACTAACATTTTAGAAAATGATTTATGTAAAAAACACTAAAAAAATTATTAATAGTTTGTCATGTTTAATTTTTTTACATACTAATTTTCGTATAATCCAGGATGTTCGAATAAACTGAATTAAATTAATTCTATTCATTTATTTACTTTTACGTGACTGAGTAGAGAAATTTTTGCTCAATTTTAACGGCTGATTGTGAAGCAGTTTTAAAAAGTTTAATCAATTCAAATTTAAAATCTCATCAACATCAATAAACAAATCACAAAATGTTAGAGATTGAGAGTATGAATGTAAATAAGAAAATTGGCGAGGATGTACTGAGAATCATAATTGATAAAGTCTTTGATCAAGCATACAAATCTGAAACCGAAGAACAATTATTAAATAATAATGCGGTCACAATTATTAAGGATGCCATAGAACATATTTTTGAGTGTATTTGCACAGGTTTCATGTTTATACACAAAGAAAAGTGAATTTCGCAACCTAATAAAAGATATTTACCTAGCGCCGTAATAATTCAATTTATGTATGAAAATTTCTTGAAAAAAAATCGTTCCGTAAAATTTTCTTATTATTTATATTTCCTTTACAAAACTAGGTTATGAAGAGTGTTGGTTATGCGAACAATTTATAATTCATGAGAAAGACACAGGACATAAGAAAGAACTATCAAAGTTGTTGCTTGTTTAATGATCATCATAACAAGTATATAAGAGCTCTTAAAGAATATCAATGCAGCTAAAAATAAGGCCAAACTTGTATTTACAGCTGATCTGCAAAAGCTGAGTGTGTTAAATTTCTTATCTTATTAGGTTTGTAGTTATTAAATATATTTTTAGGTTATAATGCTTCCTAGATGTGAGTGAGATAAGGAGGTAATATTCTGTCCTAGGATCATCGCCTTTAATGAGAGTTTTGTGGAAGTTAGTACCGGTTATAAAAGAATGGTAAATTTGGTAAATTCTAATGAAACATCGCTTAAGATCCTAGAAATAAAGTATTTTGAGCCAAGCCACACATTTATGGCAGCAGACTATTTCCACCATTAAGTGAAAGATTTCCTAAAGAGAATGGGGAAGGTTTATGACTTTCAAGATCATCAGCTGCCAAAAATTCAGGAAAAGAAGTTAATATTATTGAAATGGATGTCACTAAATTTTATAACTGGCAGGATCATACTTCACAATACAAGATAACAAGAATGATGCCAAGACCATATCCTTACAAAATGGTTTATGTTCGTTTTCAAAAAGATTGTAATACGTTATTCTATAAGCAAAACTTCGATAAGCCAGAAGTTGTACTGAATTTCTTAAACGCAAAAATATTTAAGCAAGGCATTACACAGCCACGTAATATTAATAAGCCGCGAGGAATTACGCTTGAAAGAAAAAATAGCATATTATCGACATTAGCTAAAGTCATTCCTTTGAATAGCAAAACGTTTTGGAAAAATCTGCCCCTGGCAAATGAAACAAATTCCCTTGATGATGAATAACCAAGAATTTATACGTAATTATAAGTAGACTATTTATTTTCTTTAAAATATTATGCATTTAAGTCAGTAATAAAAAGGTTTTTATAATAATTAATACTTTTCTACTTTCTACTTACTCACTTTTACTATGCTATGTTAAGAAAAAATGTCATATCTATCAAAAGTCACTTTCCATGACTGCTTAAAACTTTGTAAAGTATGTGCGTGCAAATAGAGGTTTTCTTTTAACTCTTTTACCACTTTCTTAAATCTCAGAGGTATGGTGGTGTAAAGTATATACCACTAAAAGTAATATCTTATAGCTTTAAGAGTTTTGTGACGCGATTTGTGTTGGTATGAGCGGTTGCGGTTGTAATTTTGCGCCATTATCTGCAATCTTGCGCCATGTGCGATCTGTACAAGTTATAACGTGCCGAAATCTCAGGGAGTTAATAAATGTTAAAAAGGTACTAACGAACGATACCGGGTGATATTATGTGCACGCCATATGCCCTGGTTAGCTATTTCCAATTTAATTGAATAAATAAAAAAACAAATCAAGGAGGCAGTGCCTTTTCCAGGTTTCAAGGCCAACTAATTAGAATATTTTGAAATAGGGCGCCATGTGATTTGATTTAACTGCCCTTTTTCGCTTCACCTGGGAACTCGAAAACCACAAAAGAGTTCCCAAATCTAACTGATTAAGTAACAATTTTTTCTATTCTTTTGGGATTGTTCTCTTAGAATCAGAGTGGAAGGAAATATTCAAGAGATTTTATTTGCGACGAAACAATATATTAAAGAAAATTTTGAATAACTATTATCTACGGTAATAACCTTACAAACATTAATAAACAGAATATCAATTAACATATTATTATACCAATCAATGGATATCCACGACCTGGTTTACATGGGGTAACAAGTAGTATGAAATACTTTTTTTTAATTTAATTTTACGAATAGTCGGCTATTTAATGTTCGTTTAGTAATCAAAGGGAGAAAATTAATAAATTCGCGTAATCTACATTAAACGTAAATGTGGGTGATTCTTAAAACTAAAGTTTATGGTTTTCCTCAAAACTAGGGATGGTATTTAGATAATACGTTACACGGGTACCAGTTAATAGTAATTCAGATAAACATAATAATGATAGTAACAACGATAATTTGTCATCCACTTATCTGGCAAACGTCTCAAGGTGTAGGTTCCAGAGGGATCCAATTGAGTAAGGGTGAGTCAACTGGAGTGGTGATAGGTAAGTATTCTTCCACGTGGCGGAAGTCGACGGGTGGAACCAGCCCACTAAAACTGCCAAGGGTTGGTGGTTGGTAAGGCCCTCAAGGGAGGTTACGTAATCCCGTTCGGTCACGTGTGATAGGGATAACCTTGTTGGGGAAAGTAGTCCCACAACAAAGAAAAAAACCCTAGAGATACAAAAAGGCATTAGCTAACGCCCCAGCACATGAATGAAAGGTTAACAATAATTGTTATAAGGTACATACCTCCTTTGTAGAGGGTTTTCTGATTATCAGGAGATGGTAAAATGGTGTAGATGGTGGCACACTATAGAGGGAAAACCTCTATCGTGGAAAATTATTTTCCAGGTGGCGGACAAGTGATGCTGACGACACAAAATCCCCAAAAGGCTATACTTTTAATACGAAATAACTCTAGTAAAGTATAAATCTCTGCCAAAAGCACTTTAAATCCCAAATTAGGGTGATTCTAACTTTCACAAAAGAGCTTGGCCACTTAGTCGTGCACACTTGAAAAGCAAGAAACCTGACTGACTTTTTTTCCAAGAATCTCAAATCTATTTTAAAAAAGTCTTGGAGGGAAACAATAAATTTCCAACAGAAAAGAAATTAATAACATATAATTTCCGGGATACCAATCCACTAATGGAAACATTATGAACACGCAAGGGAGGGAATTAGGTATATAATAAATTAATAATGAGTCATAGTATATAAATAAAATATATTGGCGATACGATAATATGATAGAAAAGACGGGACGAGCTATTTTAAAACTTAAACATACCTGCTTTGTTTAGGACACCTTTTTATCTCGTGGTTTTTGTAAATTTTACTGCGCCTATGAACGGTGAACTAGGCGTGAGGAGGACGGATAAATTTGGTGATTTCTTTCACTTTCCGAACTGCTATACGATATTCGAATAGGCAACTCAGAATACTTAGGTATAAAGTTATTTGTGTGTTTCATGGAAGAATTAAAATGTCACAAAGTTACAACAATTAATAAACAGTAAAATTGAAAGAAACTGAAGCAGGTAAATGTGTAATAATATTTTTTTTATGTCTACACGGTATTTCCGTGACGGTTTTTTTTTTACTTTATTTATAGTGTTCATAAATTGTACCACCGTACCAATCAACACCAACATGAATCGAAGGCGGGAACCACTGACTTTTAAGTTAGTTGGGCTTACAGAAGATGAATTATGTGATGAAATAGACAAAATTGAAAATGACTGTGCTTTAATTCCTTCCAGCGGTTCCCACAATGACAGCGACGTCGAAGAAGAAAACGAAGAATTGCTAGTACAAGGTCCGCCTCTAAACGTGTTAGATAATATTTGTAGTGATACCGAAATTGTGTTATCTGGTTCAGATAATGAATCATCATCTGATGAATGGGATCCAGCTGATATAGTGTCATTAGCGGTATTGGCACAAAAATGTAGAAACCAAAACTCAGTAACTTGGAATAATCTTCTTAGTAATATCAAACCACCGCACTGGAGCAATTTACTAGTGATGTGGGACTATCTCTACACTTTTATCAAGATCATGAACACTTGAATCCTTATGAAGCGGTTAATTTGCTATTGACTGACGATATTCTAAACCATATTATTTTTCAAACGAACTTATATGCAGAGCAGCGATTTCAAGCTTTGGGAAACTCATATACTAAAATAGATATTACAGAAATCAAAACATTTCTAGGTATTAATCTTATTATGGGTATAAAAAAATACCCAAGCTATAGAGACCATTGGAGTTCGTCTCTTGATCTTCATGATCCATATATAAGCAAAGTAATGACACTACATAGGTTTGACTGGCTTCTTACGCACGTCCATCTAAATGATAATAGCGTAATGCCCGAACGCGGTGGAGAAAATTATGATAAACTGTATAAAGTACGATCCTTCCAACAGCCTCATGAGAATATTGTTGTAGACGAGTCAATGATAAAATTCAAAGGACGTTAGTTCTTGAAACAGTATTTGCCGAAAAACCCATCAAAAGGGGCTATAAGGTGCGGGTATTGGCCGATGAAACAGGATACTGTTGGAACTTTGAGATGTACACCGGGAAGACAGGAAATGAGACAGAAAAAAACTTAGGGAGCCAGGATAGTCAAAACTTTGGCTGCTCCACTTATAAATAAAAACCATCGAATATCTTTTGACAACTTCTTCATTTCGGTGAAGCTCATGCAAGACCTTCTTTCGCTAAAATTATTTGCTACTGGCACTGCGGAAAGATTTGCCTAAATTCAGACCTGACAAAGATCTAAAACGAGGAGAATATGAGTGGCACACGAGTAATACGGGGAGTGACTGCAGTAAAATGGCGCGATGAGAGATCTGTCCATCTAATTTCGGTCTCCGGTCTAATTATTACGACCCTACTATTATTATGGAAGTTAGAAGGAAGGAAAAAAATAAAACCTTTGTCCAAATACCATGCCCCATTTTACTCACCGACTACAATAAAAAAATGAACTTCATTGATAAATTTGACCAAAGGCGAGCATCCTATGGGGTTGATTGGAAAAGTCATAAATTATGGCACAGAATTTTTTTTCTTTTTCTTAGATACAACATTGGTAAATGCGTTTTTTTTATAAATTGCATAGTAATTCATCAAAAATAAGTCTAAAAGATTTTCGAAGAAAGGTCTCTGAAGGCCTCGTTGCAAGAACGTTTGTGAAAAAAGATCTCTACCCCTAGAACTTGTTACGACAATTAAAAACCATAAACCTTCAGTATCAGAGACAGTAAGGTTAATTGAAAGCATGCATCAACCCTTAAGGACCAGTAGTAGAAGATGTGCATATTGTAGCACGAAAAAAAATTATTGGTACTAATTGGTACTGTAGTGTACGTCAAGTCCCCTTATGTTTAGGGAAAACAAAGTCCTCCAATGAGGTGGAGTACTAATGATAGAAATGTAAAGAAACCATTTTTCATTTTTTAGTTTTAACTTTTTTAACTCTAAAAATTTTCAATTTAATATACATATCTTTTCCTTGAACATTATTCTCAACCATATTTTTCTTTATTTTGTGCAATGACATTGATTTTCTCTTGGTTTTGAGCTATTAATGAAATTAGACAACTTATAATTTAAATTACAAATAGCATGGGAGGCACCGCGAAAAATTCCTCTCAAATAACAGTGGTCTTTGACTTTGACGTAAGGTTCATCAAAGAGTTTGTTGCAAATATGGCAATATTGACTAGAATCAAATATTTCTTGTTCATATTTAGAAATTGCTCACATAGGTTTAATATTTTTTAAATGTCCGGTATAAAGTTTAATTGTAGCTACTTGTAAATATAAAAATTGCAGGTGCGTTTAAACTACGATATTGTACTAAATCTGATAAACTGTCGTCAAAATTACACTTCTCATAAAAACAAAACGAATAAGACACATGCTCATAAGTTTTTAAAGTAAATGAAGATTTATCAAACGGTTATGCATTTTGAATTGGTTTTAAAATACTTTTAAAATCTGCATATATTACAAAAGGAACAGTAGGCTGTTTCTCAAAATTCGTAAATTT
Source organism: Anoplophora glabripennis (assembly GCF_000390285.2). NCBI lineage: Eukaryota > Metazoa > Arthropoda > Insecta > Coleoptera > Cerambycidae > Anoplophora > Anoplophora glabripennis. Next base: position 225,755 of record NW_019416714.1, on the reverse strand, counting down.
AAGTAAATTTTCAGGAAGTGCTTTTCCGTATTTATTACCTTTAATATCAGTGGTTGGTAATTTTATACAAATAAAAATACAGTCATGAGTTTGCTGTAATTTTAAACGTTCTGACGTTCGAAAAAATTGCAGGCAACCATCACAAATGAACGTTCTACCATTGTGATCTGATTTCCGAGTGGATAGTAAACCGTGAAAAGTTTTTAAATAACAATAATGACTATTTCCAGTATCATCAGTGACAAGGAAATCTTCAAAATTTAGTGCCGTGGAATAATGTGGATTCGACGACATTTGGCTTGAATTAATAGATTTAGGAAATAAAGCAGCATTTACAGCCCATGCAAAACACATGTCTTCGTTAACTATATTCGCGACGGCTCTCTTGAGTTCAATTTCCTTAGGAAGTTTGATGAAGATGCTGTTAGTGAACTATATTTGTTGATATTAACTTCTAGGAATAAAATTTGTAGTAGACTCCAGCCGAACCCACGCTCGAGGAATTGGCCCATTTTTTCTATTATATTCTTAATAAAATCTTTATAAATTTTCGATAACTCAGAGGAAATAGTTATAATCTGATTTTCTGTAATAAAAGACTTGAAATCAAACATTTATTTGCCAGGTAGAAAATTCGAAATTTATTTTTAAAGCACACCATTTTGTAAAATCTTCAGATATAACTGCAACCACCTTTGGGTAAATTTCCATAACAAATTCTGAAGGGTCAATGTGATGATGTTGACTCGAGAAACGAAAATGGCTATTTCAGGGCTCGGAACGGAGTTACTTTTTAGTAAAAAGTTACTTTTTTATAAAAAAAGTCCCTAAAAGTTAAATTTTTGCACATTTTGTTACTAAAGTTACTTTTTTCAGATTGTCGGAAATATTTTCTATATGGCAACATCGCATAATATCGTCTCGGATGATTAAAACCATGATACCAAGGAAGCGTGTGAGAATAGACCGTATTTGAGCGACGATTTGTGTATCGTGCATTGGTATGATTGAATCGCGATTAGGAATATTATTGGGTAATGTAATTGGGTCCATACTAATTTCATTGGACAATCCTTTGTTATATTTCTACCACCCGTCCCATGGAGGCCGGTGTCCCCCAGGGCACCGTCCTGTCCCCACACCTATATACCATTTACAACTCCGACATCCCACATCCCCCCAACACCAACATATACTTATACGCCGACGACCTGACAATCACATCCCAATCCGTAGATCCTAGATATTCCGTCTCCCTCCTCCAAAACTCCTTAGACCAACTTGAAACCTGGTGCAACAGGTGGAAAGTCAAAATTAATCCCAACAAAAGTTCGGCTATCCTTTTTACCAAACGAAAAATCCCACAAAACCTTGACAGACTGACACTATCCCAGGAACCCATCTCCTGGAATCGACAAACACGATACCTGGGCGTGACGATGGACCAGCGTCTCACGTGGAAACCGCACATCGTGGAGACGGTGGCGCGAGCGAAGACCACCAGGGCTAGGCTCTATCCCTTACTCAAAGGTGGAAACACCCTCAGTTTAAGGAATAAGCGAACGCTTATCAAGGTGGTACTTCAACCGCAGCTAACCTACGCCTCCACGGCGTGGGGTCACGCGGCAAAAAGCCACTTAAAGTCATTACAGGCTGTGGAAAACATAGCCCTCCGCACGGCCACCGACGCGCCCTGGTACGTAAGAAACACTGACATATTACGAGACTTACAATACACAAACGCTACACAGACAATAAGACAAAACGCGGAGAAACGATTTGACGTAGCCGCTAGACATGACAATCCCCTCCTCAGGCAAGCCGTTGACTACGTACCCGACGTGACCGACAAACACAAAAGACCTAGACACCAACTTTTTGACCCTGGGTGACCACCCCAATGACCCCCCCCCTGCCCGCTAACCTTTTCTGTTTCAGAGACAGCCAGGATCAAGAAACGAAGACAACGACACACACACACACACACACACACACCCCCCATACCCTCCTTAACCCTCCCCTCCCGCGCTAGCCTAAGGGCCACCTTAGCAAAGCGCATCCCAGGCTGCATAGCCGCACTACCCTACCCAACCATACCACACATAAACATGACACTACCCCCGGGGTTTACACAGACGAGCCGGCGAAGCAAGAAGAGCGCCAGAAGAAAGGGCCCTAGCCGGCGGGGCCCAGCCAGGACAAAAGGAGGTCCCACAAAGCGCCTACACCGGCCGCATTTGCGGTCGGGGTAGACGACGGATGGGGCCCACCTACGAAGGCTGTCCAGGCCTACACGAGATGAGGCAGGATAAAGAGGGATAATCCCCCTCGATCCCAAATCATTGAGGCCAATTTCTAGCCATGGAATAATGGCGTGTTATATTTCTACTCCGTGATAATCTTACTTCGTGGTCTGTCTAGTAGTCTGTCTTTTCTGTTCTGTGCTCAATGCTGTCAACTGGCAAACGTGAACGTTACAAATATGAATTATCACATCTCACATCACAACAAATCTACTTATAATAAGAAGGCATATTTGGCAAAAGACTTTTGAAACATCAGATTATGTTGAGAGTTAATGTATTTTCCCAGTGAGTTCTAATATATTTGCTTATATCTCAGGTATGTTTATTAGTTTATTATTCCAATGTCTCATTTTGTCTACAGACAGTTTATTCATTACGTTGTTTACAGACTGAATATGGGTAAGGTATCCTTTAATGAAGAATGGTTTAGAAAAACTGACAGTTCTAGACATCAGGTGTCATCATGGGCGCAACTCGTAGAAAATGACAAACATAAAATTTTGTGTATAATCTGCAAGAAAACCATAAGTGTCACAAAAGGTTGGCAGAGCTTAGAACAACATTTTTCATCTAAAAAACATATTAATAATGGAAAAATAAAGTTGGATAAATGTAAATTAAAACTAGATACCAGCAGTAATAATGATTTGGCTTTGGGATTCAATTTAATATGTTTAAAAGACGCTCCCCTCAAAGCTGAAATGATATGGTGTATGCAAATGGTTATCAGTGATTTTTCTGCAAATTCGTGTGACAAAATTAATAAGCTATTTCATATGATGTTCAACTGTAATATTTCAAAAGAATTTTCGTTAAGTCCAAAAAAGGCGAGTTATTTAATAACAGATGCTTTAGTACCGTATTTTAAGAACATTATTTTGAGAGATATGACAAATTCATATTACAGTATTTTATATGATGAAACGACTAACGTAGAAAGTGAAAAAGAGTTAGAAATTATGGTAAAGTACTGGTCTCCCACTCTTAGTAAAGTAGTTACTACCCACTTGGAGACATTTTTTATAGGCAGTGCGAAAGCAAAAGATATTGTCGAATATGTTAAAAAAGCTTTGGATATGTGTAAGCTACCAGTTACTAAATTAATTACATTAGGTAGTAATGGACCTAACGTCAATAAAAAAGTGTTCCAATTATTTAGCACGGACTTAAGCCATAAATTGGTGAATATCGGTACCTGTAATTTGCACATAGTGCATAATGCCTTTATACATGCCTTGCAGGCATTTGGTGAAGAAGTATCAGATTTTTTAATTGCAGTGTTTTATTTTTTTGATGGTTGGCCATTACGGAAACATGATTTTAATTATATTCAAAAACAGTTAAAGCTCCCAAATCACAGTTTTTTAAAATTAGTGCCTAGTAGATGGCTATCAATAGAACCATGTATTATCCGAGTTTTAAGTCAATGGGATGCTTTAGTTAAATATTTCATTACATTTATTCCATTAAAGCAATCCCAGCTCATGAAAGCTGGTCATTATACGAAGATTGTTTCTTGTTTAATACAAAAAGATTTTAGAGCTCAACTTGCGTTTTTACTAATTGAACTTGGAAGATCTGCCTACAAATCATACAACAACTATTTGGAACGCAAGAAATAAGAAGATAGGGCTTTTACAGAATTACAAGAAAAAGAGCGGGAGAAAAAAGGCAACAACAATTAAAAGAAGAAGAGCTGAAAGCTGATAAAAAAAGAATTGTAGAGTTAGAAAAAGAATACAAAGAAACAAATGAACAGTTAAAAGGAAATAAAAGAATTACAGAAAAATTACTTTCTGAAGGAAACCAAAAACTTACGAATGCTATGAAAAAGAAAAGTTTTGAGGACATAGCCGTGCACAATCTCTTTTGAGGGCTGCACAGAAGCAAAGGGAACTTGAAATTACTCAATCAAAAATGTTAGTCTTTAAAAGATAAAATCAAGAAAAGAAAGAAAACATACGAAGCAAATGAGCCAAAGAAAAAGAAAATTTAAGTAAATAAATTGGTTTATATTTTATGTTTTGTTAAAAAGAAACATGTTATTACATTATTACAAAAATCTATTAATAGTAGATATTTATTATTTTGTTATATGTTTTGTAAAAATATAGAAATAAATATTCTTTTATTTGAAATATATTTTTTAAAGAATTGTAGAAGTATTTATGTAAATTATAAAAACACATTCAGTTTCAGTTGAATTATTTTTTAAGCTTGAAGTAATGACATCCATACCTACGGAATGTGTTACATTAATACATTTTTAGAAAGCTAGTGACCGTTTCTTATTACTTTAATTGTGATTAATAAGGTTACATTTTGGATACTTTTTCTACAGATTAGAGTTACTTTTTTTACTTTTTATTTTAAGAAATCTATTCCGAGCCCTGCTATTTTAAACTTCATCGGGCTATGCAGTTGTTCAACACCTTCATTCGTCGGTGACATAACAACTCTGTGTGAATTACGTCTCATATGTCCCACAAAGCATTGTTTTGGTATGTGTTGTCCACATATTGGGCATTCACCTAAAGCTGAAATACTCGACATATTTGTGTCTTGTGTACAATCCATATTAATTTTCTTAAGTGGGAGTTTTCATTATTGCGATATGAACTACAACTTTATCTAAGATGGCGAACCAAATTATAGTTAGGAGAGAACTTCTTGTTACACGGTAGACAATATATTTTAGAGTGATCATTTACTGTTGATTTACTAACTTTTAAATAATTCTGAGCACTTTGGCTTAACCCAGATGTCCCTAATGATCTACATATAGGCCACCTAATTTATTGATCTCATGTAACTCGTAGTACGTGATATTTGAGGTCATGTTATGAGAGTGAAATGTTTACTTGCACTCTGTCAGTGAAAACTTCATAGGTTTTAAGTGAATTTAGTTAAGCATATACTTCGTGACCTTCAGTAAAATGAATCAATTTGGTATAAATTTCGAACGGTAAGTAAATCACATTTATTTTTCATTGATTTAATTAATCTAACCTGTAATCTTGGTCAATATAGTGTCAAAAATAGTGTTTTTTAGGTTTATTAGATTTGAATTAAGGTGTCCTACATATAGAACATTAGGAGAATATGTCCTCAAAATAAAGTGTTCACCATAATTTATATTCTGTATTAGTTAATAGTAAGTAATACTAAACGTAATGTGAAATACTTACAATTTTATTTTTAGGGTTGAGGAAGCGCTCGTTTTGTTAGATGAAGAAAATTTCCCTGGACGACACTGTCATAACTGTTTCCCCCCCAAATAATGGCAACGACACAGATGAGGATTCTGGTTCAGAAGACAATCCAAATCCAAATAATTTGCCACCATCAATTTTAAAAACACAAGCTGAAATGAGTTCTAAAAGTAAGTAGAACAACGAAACCGGCAATGTTAGTGATTTTGATGGAGAAGATAATATTCCCTTAGCTCAACTAATAAAAAGACGTCGCGTAACTAAATCTGCAAAAACAAACAATTCATACGAGGGAAACCGACCCAATTCGATTACAAGGCATGGTTGTTTAAATGCTGAATCAGGGTATCTAGTTAATTTTGATGTATACCAAGGGAAAAATCCGAAGGGAAATACTTTCTAAGAAAATGGATTCGGGAAATGCGCAGTATCTCTTAACAACATCATTGACGACTTTCCACCTGATGTGTTCAAACTTCCATTGAAATTTTATTTTGATAACCTTTTTACTGGTTTTAATATTTTACATTACCTAAAACAACGTGGTTACGACGATGGAACAGGAACCACCTGCCAAATATACGTTCTCTAAATCTCAGAAAAAGGGTGACTTTATTATTTCAGCTATCGATAAAGAAGTTGGAATCATTGTTGTGAAGTGGCTTGATAATAGTGCTGTTAGCGTAGCCTCTCTTGCCATGGAGTAGATAATTTTATTAATATTTTTCCGCCAATTTTCCGTCATATTCTTCTCGTTCAACGGGTGAACCAAATCGCTCGGATTCGCGGAGCAACCCGTACTGCGCACGGGTTTATAAACATGCCCTTGCCCTTGGTTCTCTAGTACTTGTGTGTAAATGAATCATAATATTTTATAGTTATTATATCACTCTCATTCGCTCTGGTTAATAATCTGAATAAAACTCCCGCGTATTTAAGTAATACTTAAATAGTTGTTGATAACTCGTCCTTTCTCGATTTTATTCACTTAAAATTATTGCTCGATATAGGTACAATGTCTAAATTAAAGTAATGCAGTGCTCTCAGGCAAAATTACCTTATCAAAATTATTGAATTAAATGAGACAGCGGATAACGCGCGCACAGACAAATCCATACACGACAATTTTAAATGCAGATTCTCGTGAATTGAAGATACAAAACTTAATTTCGAAAAGCATCAAAATAGCATAATAAACCGTGTATAAACAACTCTTTGATAATCCTACAGACAATAATGCTTTGGATAACTCTAAATTCAAATTTAATTCAAGCATAATGTTAAGTTACCCAAAATCGGGCTACCTGAATTTAATGGTGATATCTTGCAGTGGCAAACTTTTATTGATAGTTATCCCTTTCTAATTTATGAAATTATTCTTTCTCGAATATTGATAAATTCAATTATTTATTACAGCGTCTCAAAGGAGCACCTTTTCAATTAATAAAAGCCACACCTCTTAGCAGCCGTAATTATATTATCGTATACAATGCTTTGGTAAAAAGATACGATAATCCCCGAAAAATAGCTACAGCGTATTGGCATGTATTGGAAGCGATGAAAAGATTAAGCGGCTCGGAAGGCTCTGGTGTACTTCGTCAATGGTGTATACATTTCGGGAAAACATTACCAAACTTAAGAATATGCATTTCCCAGTTAAGCAATGGAACTTAATTCTATTCACTATGTTATTCGATCGCTGGATAAGACAACGGCTACTAGGTTTGAGCTAGCTCACAACATTTCTGTAAATACATTATATTCTTTTAACATCTTGATGGAATTTCTCGACAAACAACGTGATGCACAGAGTAAAGTAGCTCTGTCTACGGATTTAAAAAAATTAAATGACGGCAAAATTCGAGTCGAAATTTAGGCAGCATTTCAGTTCTAAATCTTCAACAGCTTTCGCTACAAATACACTGTTTTCATGTCCTCTCTCTAAAGGAGATCAAGAGAGATTCGTTTGTGTCAAAACAAATAAATGGTGTATCAACTGCTTAGGGCATAAACACTCTATTGGAAATTGCTTTTCTCGTGTGTGTGTAGGAAGTGCTCGAAAAAACTTTATGTATTGATTTTTATATATCTAATGTTCTTTGTTAGTTGTTTACGAAATAGTCATTGTATTATGTATGATACAGTTTTTTTGTAATGTTATTTTTCTTCTCCTCATGTGGTTGCGTGGAAGAGCGAGCGATCGAGCGCCGCGCCACTATTTAATTTTTCTTTTGTACAAATTAATATATTGTGTAATAGCGACATTTAATTATTATTATTATTATTATTATTATTATTATTATTATTATTATTACTATCTTACATTTTCCTTTTCACGCAAATCAACCCGCTGCAAGTGTCTCTCAACCAAATCCTCAATTGTCATCACCGACGCCGTCTACTTATTTACCGGCCGGCAAATAGCGTAAAATACAACACCAGAAAAACGACCACAGAGACCTATATGTAAATGTGCTTCCATCTAATCTAATCCTAAGTACAATACAGTCCATTAAATATCCGCACACGCATCAGCCCCATTTAACTTGGTTGCTGGACAGTGGTACAGTAAATGTCTGTCATGAGAAAATGCATAAGCAAACCACCAATAAGTCAGCTGGCTTACAGAAGACAAATCGTTTTGCATTATCTTGAGAAATACAAAACAGTTCTAAAAGGGCCTGGGAGGCCATCGGCGTCCAAAAACAGCCTAACTCTAAACCGGGTGTCTGATGACATTCACTATGGTCAGGTTGGTCATTTATTGATTTCAACTATAGATAAAAAAGGAAACAATGTGTTGGTGAAGGTTGTCCCTCAAGCATCCGAACAATGTGTTCTAAATGTATTGATGGTATTTGTATAGACTGTAACTTTATTATTCACAATAAATAAGTTTTTTTGACAATTTGTAATAGATATCTAAATTTCTATTATTTTGTACGCTATTAACGGCTAGTATTATCAAATGGTAATAGCACTTTTTTGCAAAAAAAAACTAAAGAAATTGATGAAACTGTTAAAAAAGCTTAACGTAATCATAATAACTAAGAAATATGTACACACATAACATATTTCTAAAAAAAATTCGCCGTTAAAAGGTTAACTTGTTAAACCATTTCTATTACTTTTAAATATTTCCAAGGTATTTGCGACTTGGCTTTATGGGAAACAAGTTCTTGTAATCCGGTTAACTTTTTCTTATGAACCGGTTAGGTTTTTATTTTTTAGCTCCAACTCTTACATTTATACTGTACTTGTGAACAAGTAGTAATTAACACAATTGGGACAGGAAAATTAAAATTGATGTGTTCCATTAGTAGAATAGCTATGCCGATTCTGCTCCACAATTCAAGATGGCGACTGGAGCAGGATCGGCATAGCTTTCAGCCGGCTACGTCACATCGGCTGACGTCTGCGCGGTAGAGTTGATGACCGTTCGTGAAGACTAGAAGTATTATTTATGTATGGATCTATTATTATTAGTAGGGTTGTTGATGATTTTTTAGCATTTCTTCTGATACAATGAGTGGTCAAAAGCGGGTTGTGTTTAACTTGGATAATAATAAAACTTATATACTTATGGACCCTGATGGCTGGTTTGAAAAGGCAAGAAAATCAAATTGGATGGAATTGATCAGTGATAGAGCTCACTTTCAGAAAAGAATTAACGATGTATCATTTACTATAAGTAGTATTTTAGATAATAATCATCGATCGCGTATTTACTATGAAAGATTTTGTTAACATATTTCTAACTATAAAATAAAGTTTTATACTCATATTTGTGTATTATTTTGAGGATACCTAACCTGTCTGGTGTGTGTGTGCTGGTATAAAAGTAGGTGACTTTAGATTTCTTCAATCATTATTACATTAGAATTGTGCTGAACAGTTTTATTTATTGATTGCAATATGCCTGTTCCAGTAAAGTATAAGTGCATCAAATGCGGAGGAGATTGCGACCTACCAAACAGAAAATGTTTCCCATGTGAAACTAAGGATTATTTTAAGGATGCAGATGGATCGAAGCATGTTCCTAGTTCTTACTTTGATAAAAATAATTCCAAGTAACTGTTGTTGCTAGTGCGTCTAATGTTATAATGTTTTTTTTGAATCACATAACATTTGTTTTAATATGGGAATTTCATTACTTTTTGTTATATAAAAATTAAACACAGTGAGCTTTTAAAATATTATTTATTAAAACAATACAATATAATTCAAACATTATTTTGTGATAGATTTAACCACATTTGTAAATGTGGTAGCCAATTGCTGAGATCTTCGTTTGGAACGTTATTCCAATTTGATTCCTCTACCTCCTGTTGAGCATTCGATGGCCCATTCGTTAACAGTGCTCTGTTGTTCATCATTGATACGCTCCCGGTTTCTCTGAATTAAATTCCTGAGATCATCATTTGGAGCGTTATTCCAATATGATCCCTGTCCCTCCTGTTGAGCAACCCATGGCCCATTGTTAACAGTGCTCTGTTGTCCATCATTGATGCTCTCCCAGTTCCTTAGATTTAAATTTTGTTGCTGATACAGGCTGCATTTTATCAAATGTTCTACCAACCAACGTCGTAAGAAACGATTACGGGCAACTAATTGTTGCTGATACAGGTCTCGTCTACATTTTTTCAAATGTTTTGCCAACCGACGTCGTAAGAGACGATGATTGGGAACTAATGGATATTAGTCAAAAACTAGATAATCACAAAAAAATAATTTATTATTTCCGAGATATTAAGGTTTCAATTATTACTTACCGCTGTAAACCATATTAATAAGAAAATATATATTTTCAAGTTAAATAATTAAATGTTGTAATAATGATACTTGTTTAATGCAGGTATATATATCCTGAGAGCCTAGCCCTTCCACTATAAAAAGTAGGAGGGTAAATAAGATAGAGGAGGTACTGGAGAAATATTGTCGGGTAAGATATATATACATATATGAGACTTATTTGAACTCAGTTATAACATTCATTTACATTCAACATGGATCTGCAAAAGTTGAACAAGGTTCATATAAAGAACTGAAGAATATTAAAGATTTACATATAAATCAAAAGTATAAAATAGTGAAAATGAGGTTTAGTAAAACCAAATTTGGTGACGGTATTGTGGCTTGTGGCCGAAACTGAAAATTTTACCTGCTACTTACCAAGAAGATTTTACATACATTTTGAAAAGGAAGGTATTGAAAACTTTAACGATGCATTAAGAAGTCGACCTGTATATATGGTTAGTAAAGGAAAAATTGGTACAACAACGAACATTATATTTATCCAAGATGATGCATGAAAATGGATTAATTAAATTGATTATTAATATTTGATAATGTTATGTATTTGAAATAAACTTTTGTCTACAATGTCTTATATTCCATGTGAATGTTTTGCAATAGTTAGAAAATAAAAATATTTGTATTGAATGTTGTTTATTATACCCCGTACATATACTATAAAATAAATCCTTTTATACTATATTTTCTGTTCCAAGCAAATTATGCAGTTAATGTTTTGTCATAATTTTTCTTCTGAAACTTGTAATCAATTTTTATCGAGCCTTGTATATACACTGAATTTGAAGACATATAATTTTGAACATTTAGTAACTGAATAATCCAAAGTTTATCTAATAACATGGATGATATGTGCAAAGATGTCTGCAATAAAACATGAAAACAGATACAAAAGTTGATCAAACCAACAAGGTTTAGGTACTGAAATCTATGAAAATGTCTATTTTTTGTAAATACACATCCACATGTAAGTAATCTTATAACATATACTTTCATAATCATACATATAAAGTTGTTTATTTTTATTTGTAAATATGTGAAAAATTATTTGTTAAAATGTAGGGTTAGGATAGCTGAAAACACATGTTTTACAAACGTGTTTTTAAAATAATTATTTTATTTAAGCAAAACTTAAATAGTAATGAATACAGGGTGTTAAAAAAAGAGTGTAAAATATTTCAGGAGGTAATAGTATGAACCAAAATATGCAGAAAAGTCTTAATAAACATGGGCAAAGTAACGGTTGCGGAGATATGGACCACTATTATTTTTTCAAACATTCAAAGGAAGCTTTTCACAAACAAAAAACAAAGTTTCAGAAGATGTTCAAAGTGCCCTCCGTCCATTTTTAAGCAGGCACGACATCTTCGTCTCAACGATATTCGAACTCTTTCGAAAACACCCTCCTTGGTTTGGATTTCTTGACACTTTTGATTAATCCGTAGCTGCAGCTNCCAAATTTGGTGACGGTATTGTGGCCGAAACTGAAAATTTTACCTGCTACTTACCAAGAAGATTTTACAAACATTTTGAAAAGGAAGATATTGAAAACTTTAACGATGCATTAAGAAGTCGACCTGTATATATGGTTAGTAAAGGAAAAATTGGTACAACAACGAACATTATGTTTGTTCAAGATGATGTATGAAAATGGATTAATTAAATGATTATTAATATTTGATAATGTTATGTATTTGAAATAAACTTTTGTCTACAATGTCTTATATTCCATGTGAATGTTTTGCTATAGTTAGAAAATAAAAATATTTGTATTGAATGTTGTTTATTCTACCCCGTACATATACTATAAAATAAATCCTTATATCCTATATTTTCTGTTCCAAGTAAATTATGCAGTGAATGTTTTATCATAGTTTTTCTTCTGAAACTTGTAAACAATTTTTATAGAGCCTTGTATATACACTGAATCTGAAGACAAATAATTTTGAACATTTAGTAACTGAATAATCCAAAGTTTATCTAATAACATGGATGATATGTGCAAAGTTGTCTGCAATAAAACATGAAAACATATATAAAAGTTGATCAAACCAACAAGGTTTTAGGTACTGAAATCTATGAAAATATCTATTTTTTGTAAATACACATCCACATGTAAGTAATCTTATAACATATACTTTCATAATCATACATATAAAATTGTTTATTTTTATTTGTAAATATGTGAAAAATTTGTTAAAATGTAGGGTTAGGATAGCTGAAAACACATGTTTTACAAACATGTTTTTAAAATAATTATTTTATATAAGCAAAACTTAAATAGTAATGAATATACATCAAAGATTTTATTTCGGTGCTTATTTTTGTTCTACACGTTTTAGCTTTCAAGATTTCAGTACCTGAAATCGACTGAAATTTGTTTATTTCTTAGCCAGGAATTCAACCACCTTACACATGACTGGTGTATTGCGTTTAGAATTTAAAAAACATAAAACACTACAACAAAAAACACCATAAATATTCTAACAACGTTATTTAGGTAATATTTGTTTTTAATTTAATTTTTAATATTTGAAATGTAAACTATAATCAATTGTATTAATTAATAATATTTTATATGATAAAAAAAAAACTACTTCTTTTAATATGGTTTATTTAATTAATATGTAGCATATATTTTTATTTTAATGTTCACAAGAAAATATATTTGTAATAAAAATATTTTTTATTTTACTTGTCAAAAACTAGGTAATCACAAAAAGAATGTTTTATTATTTCATATATATTTTAGGTTTCAATTGGTAAAGAAAACAAATGAATAAATAATAATACTATATTTAAATATATTTTTTTAAACTACACTACAAATATAAGATTTATTACAATACATAAATATATAAAAAAGAAGATTAAAAGCATCTGCAATTTAATAAAATTAATAATAATAAAATATTTTTATATTTAATTATTAATTTCACTAAATTTTGCAGCGATGACCTCATATTTTTTCTTTGCCTCGTTGGCAGACCGCTCCTTCCTATCGAGGGAGAGCTCCTGCGCATCAAGGAGCCGAATCTGTTCCCTGAGGGTCTCTCTGTGAACCCTCAGCGATTTTTTTCCCCCTTGATGCGGGATATGAGGTCTTCGGTGCTTTTAATTTTCTTTTTTATACTATTCATTTTGCCGTCCACTCTCTGACGGAATTCCGCCCTCCGCTGTAGCTCTTCATTAATGATCTCTAACCAATCCTCGGAATCGTCCGAGGTGGTGGATGAAGAGGTGGACAGCGTTGGTGACAGCGACCGGACGGACGAAGATGGCCTCATGTTCTTCCTTGCCAGATGCATATTTTTGCCTCTGCAACAAAAAGTAACACATAATAATTTATATATTTCCCCAGGATGGTTTCAGATTTTTTTTAAATTTATTTTTTGAATATTTACCTGGAAGGAAGTGGAGCTTTGTGAGATGCCGGAGGTTTTTGAAAATCGTCATCGTCATCCTCTATCTTTCTTTTAGCCGTCGCCTTTGATGTACCGCTTGGCACCGAAGCCTCCATATGGATAATTGTGTCGATGGCGAAATCGAGTTGTTCATCAGATATTCTGTAAGAAAAAAGCGAAAAAATGGTTTAAAAAAACGTTGAAAAACATTAGAAAAAAACTTACGCTTCATTTATGGCGGCGTCGATTGCAGGACTACTTGCCTCGCACATCTCTTGTAGCTCCAGGCGGGCCTCTTCAGATAGAGATGAGCACATGATGATATTAAAAAATTGACTTTAGTACAGGACGTTGTTGTTACTCAGCTTGTAGAAGACTGAATAATATTTAACGAATTCAGTAAGCTTATATATCAAATTGTTGCAACTTACACAGTAATATGAACATCCGGCGAATTCCGTTGAACTGTATAGATCACTTAACTCTTTGATGTCAGCAAAAATATTGTTACATAGTTATTCTTTGAGAATTGTGATCAGACACCATTTCCTGTTGAGTTAGCAAAAAATGTAATTTGACGCCGTGCTTTGTAATTTGATCCCATTTCCTGCTGAGTAAGCAAAAAATGTAATTTGACACCAAGCTGTGTAATTTGACACCACGATTTGTAATTTGACACAGTGTTTTGTAATTTGACACCTTTGTTTTGAAATTTGACACCGTGTTTTGTAATTTGACACCCTTGTTTTGAAATTTGACACCTTGTTTTGTAATTTGACACCGTGATTTGTAATTTGACACCTTTGTTTTGAAATTTGACACCTTTGTTTTGAAATTTGACACCGTCTTTTGTAATTTGACACCTTTGTTTTGAAATTTGACACCGTGTTTTGTAATTTGACACCTTTGTTTTGCAATTTGACACCGTGTTTTGTAATTTGACACCTTTTGTTTATATATACATATAGATATATATAGACATATTCATGCATCGTTGTAAAGCCATATTTAAATACGAATGAAACGTTGCTGAGCCCTGAATGACGTTGTGTAGCCCGGCTGAGGGCTAAACAAAGTTTTACGTGTATCTTACAGTAATATGTCACATGGTACAAATTGGAACCCCTCCACAAAATTTCATATGGGCTCATTAGTGCTTCATTTATCGGTAGAAATATACGGAATAGTTGGACAGACTGCTCGAGGCAGCGCTCTCGTCGGATACTAATATTGATTGATCGCGCGATCTTACGCGCGCGTTGGTAAGCCCGCCGATTATTTACGTCCATTTGAATATATGTCAATGTGATTTATATGGTTGTTTTGATCCCGCTGAGATAAGTTAAACACCTAAATTAAATATTGCAATTCTTTGAGTATTTTGATTTCTTTCAGTTAATAGGGCTCTAAAATAAAAACTTGTGCAACTTATGGCGGTACCTTCTAGTATTATACTCTTTCATACAATTCTATGTGAAAATATTAATCAAGGAGGAAAATATTCAAAATAAAATTGCAACATGTAATCTCGGTAATTGTATTTGTTATTATACAGGGCGATTTTTATCAGAGGCAAAAAAATACGCACTCTACGAGAAATAAGTTATACAGGGTGTTTCAGGATTAATAGTAAAAATTTTAAATTTGAGTTGACAAAAAGTTCCTATGGACGTATATCCGAAAATGCTTCGTTAAGGAGTAACGGCCGTTCAAAGATGGCGGTGTCAAAATTGAGTTTTTAATTTTTTTCTCAAATTTGAAAATAGATAGAAACATGAATTTTGGTACAGATGTTCTACTAATTAAAGTACATCTAACAATTATTTCTTCGTTGAAATATTTTTATTATGAGCGAATGAAATCAACAACACCCCGTACATTTTTTATCAAAATGTTTCATTCATCAGGATGTCACTTATTCTAATTTATGTATTTAATAAAATGATTAATTTAGAAACTTTTTTCTTTTTCGTCTTTGTCATAAAATCATCAGTTTTTGAGTAAAAAAGTAAAATTCGTAACGGTGTTCCACATAGGTAATACGGCATAATTCGTTAATAAGAAAATGTAGACGCATAATAGGCTGCTATCAACTTGTGCTCATTGTTGAAAATGACTATAAAGCTTATTATTTGTGAATAAGTAACGTGGAATTAATTCAATTTATTACAACCGTTTATTATTACGAGATGCTAAGCCAAAAAAAAATTAAGCTCAAAACCGATTGATCATTTTCGGACTCAGTAGGGTCGGTTTAGGGGGTACGGCGGAAACCATTTTCAACAAAATGTTTTCTAAACTTTACTTTAATTCTTTATTACCGTATTTTTTATTTATTAATTTTAATAAATAGTTCAATGTATATTTTATTTCGTCAGTATCTTGAGAGCCTTGGTACCTCATTATAAGTAATAATAAAGGGTTGTAATAAATAGAATTAATTCCACGTTACTTATTCACAAAGAACTTTACTGTACTTTGTAATTATTTTCAACAATGAATACAAATTGATAGCAGCATACTATAATAACTTTCATATTAACAAATTATGCCGTATTACCTATGTGGAATACGATTACGAATTTACTTTTTTTACTCAAAAGCTGACGATTTTATGACAAAGACGAAAGAGATGAGAAAGTTCCTAAATTAATCATTTTATTAAATACATGTATTAGAATAAGTGACATCCTGATGAATGAAAAGTTGGGTTAAAAAATATACGGGGTGTTGTTGATTTCACCCGGTCATAGCAAAAATATTTCAACGAAGAAATACTTGTTAGATGTACCTTAATTAGTAGAATATTTGTACTAAAATTCATGTTTGTATCTATTTTCAAATTTGAGAAAAAAATTAAAAACTCTTTTTTAACCACCATCTTTGAGTGGCCGTAACTCATTTCCGGACACACGTCCATAGGAATTTTTTGTCATATTTTTCGAAGGCCAACTCAAATTTAAAATTTTTGCTATTAATCCTGAAACACGCTGTATATGTTGTTAGAAATATATTAAAATAAAACTATATATTTCACAAAAGAAGATAAATATATTACTTCGCCTAGTACAAGAGTTTTCGTGTTATATCCACAATGAGAACAAATATTTGTTTGCATCGTGTCCTATGACCTACCTTAACCAAGATGGCGCTGTGACGTCATCACTAATGGACCTAATTCCAGTATACAAAAGTATGAGTGTATGAGCGCGAATCCCGATATCGATCCATGTTTATCATTCCGCCAGCCCAAAACATTTGGTCTACCCAAAACATTGGTGTCGGGTGTCCCTAGCACCTTGAACTTAACTGTGGCCATATATTCGTACTTATAAATTTTATTTATTTCCTATGCCCCAAAATGTCCTCTACGAGATGGTATAGGTTTCATTTGGTTATACCTCGGAATCACTCAAAGCCATAATTTCATTGTGATTTTACTCCACTATTAATAAAATATTAATACAGTATTAATTAATAAATGAATAAGTAACGTTTTTATTTTATTAAATATTTATTATACTAATCGAAAGAAATTTCATTTCAATTAAAAAAGGTATGTACCAACATTTACATAACATAATTTTATTCTGTTATTTATTTTTTATTTTTTTTGCCCTGACGAAGCTCACAAAATTTGAGTGAGAGCTAGGTATTTTTTTAGAAGAAATTTTGCCTAATTTGAATTTTATTTGGTAAATAATTTTTATTACCCGTGACAATTAAGTATGTTACGGATCGAAGAAGCGATAACATTTGTTTATAAATTTCAATTACGTCCACACATCGGCACAGTACAAAGAGATTTTTTTAATACATATTTGGACTATTAAAATCCGTGAAAAGTTGAAATACTCTCAGTCGGGTTCTGGTACCTAGTGTGTTACGTTAGTTCGCTTCAATTGGCTGCGTGGTTAATCGTGGATTCTGATTTACTTAAGTAATTTGCGGATTAGCGTTGATCATGCAGTTGATGATTTCATTCGTTCTGATGCTAATGATAAATTTAGTGCGAAGTATAAATCACATGCCTTGCACCGAAAACGTCGACGCTGCATCACTGGCCCAAGCTAGACAAATATTGGAAGATTCGGTGCCTCAAGGGTATCAGATGTTTGACTACTACCCTGTGTCCCAGACAGGGCGAAACCCACACCGCTGGATATGCCACTATCACCGAGTGGACAATCAATATCGACAAGATTGCGATTATCTAACGGACTTGAGAACTGCTTTTCGAAGAGAATGTCCAGCAGGATGTGAAATTTCACAAGTTGTTGTATCCCAGAGCCCAAATAGAAATTTCATCGAGGTACAATTTCTAGTAAATTGTGGTTGCAGACGAATCCCCCGCCGTAAACGAAGTTCTTGGCTACCGTATGCGTATAATCACGAAAAATCAGTTTGCACCGGGTTCCCACATTCCTTGCGAAAGAAATGCTGGAAGACATCTTAGCAGTTATGTCATTTCATTCAATTTGCATTATTAATTTTTTAGATGATAATAATATCTTATAAATGTAATAACTTTTTACAATAAAGTTTTAAGTGGTTATCTCTCCAATTTTATTTTCAATAACAAGTTCGAAGAACTTAATAACTGAATAATTGATTGACTTAGTTAATTACCTATTATTTTGTAAAGGTATTATAAATTATACAGGGTGCACCACAGTGAGTGGCCTATTAGACGTTACTGTTAAACAAAGTAACCCAGATATCTGGAAATTTTGTTTTTTGGGTTTTCAATAACGATCTATCCAATGAAAATATTTTCATGCGTGTAGAACTTCCGGGTATACCGGAAGTTGACACCAACTTTGTTATTTTAAATGGAACATCCTATAACTTTTTACATTTTTTGATTCTACGCCTTGTTTAAGGTTAACTTTTATTATCATACCCTACCTCAAAACCCTACCTCAAAACCCAATGGTTTTTGAGATATGTCGTCTTTTATTTATACCGAAAGTAAATCAGACTTGTATTTAGAGGTTTGTAACTTTGCCTGTAGTTAACTCCAGAATTTCATTTAAATTTAATTTTTTTAATTTATCAGATTATTTATTAAGAGCATAAAAGTATTTCAAAATCTACAGGGTGCTCAGAAAAAATTCGAAAGTTCTACATTTGCAAACATCATTAACTTCTTGATTTTAAATGGAACAAACCATATTTTATAATTTCATTAGATACACATTTCTAATACCTTTCGATCCATATAAGCATTCCCTATACCTAAAGTTAATATTTTCCAAGTTTTCAAAGACTTTTTCCAAAAGATAAAAAATCGCGCAGATTTAATTTTGAGGTGGGATATGTTAATAAAAATTAACCATAAAGAAGGCATAGAATACAAAAATGTAAAAAAATATAGGGTGTTCCATTTAAAATAACGAAGTTGGTGTCAACTTCTGGTATAATCGGAAGTTTTAGACCCATAAAAATATTTTCATTGAATAGATCGCCCTTGAAAACCCACAGAATAAAGTTTCCAGATTTCTGGGTAATTTTGTTTAACAGAAACGTCTAATAGGCCATTCACCGTGATGCATCGTGTATATCTATGTCAAAAATAACAAACTGCTTAGCAACAAAAGAAATATTTTTAATAACTAATAAAAAGAGTAATGTCAATAAAAAATTATATTTGAGAAAATTAAATAACCAATAGCCTGAACTTATTTATAGCTATTGTAAACGTATGATTTGATTTTGTCCCATTTAATACCATCGAACATATTCGGATATCGTTACAAAATCTTCGACATCTTTTTTCCTGGGAGCTTTTTTCTTTTTAATAAAATCCTTAAAGTGAGTCGTAATGGTTTGTTTCTGTTCAACATTCCACTTTCTTATATTTTTGTCTGTGCTATGCTCATTGTCACCTACAACAACGATAAAAATTTATCACTAACAAGTGGTACTAAATATCGAATTAATCTAACTGGACTTTTAAATAAGAGTACTAGAGGTAGGTAGGTAGTGGATTTGAATAGAAAGTTATAAATTATATGATTAAAAGTTAAATACTTTAAAATTTAATTCTTATAAATTTGCCATGCCGTAACTAATAAATTAACATGATCAGATTTTTATTCCAAAAGCAAATTTACAGAAACATTACATACTCAATACAAACACTTCACGTTGAACAGCGACGTTTCGGAATTTTTTCCATTTTAAAAAAACATCTCAATACAAATGACGGATTCTGAAATGTCGCTTTTCAACACAGTATTCAGTGTAGTGTTTTTTTTGTGAATCTCTCTACGGAATGAAAACCTAACTGTTCCTTTTGGCGCAAAGGTGTATATATTAATCTGTTTTTTTTTCCAGGATAGCAAAAATTCAAATTAAATAGGAAATATTATATCAACGCCTCAGATAAATAATTTTAGTTTTATAACTTTCTATACACCCTGTCACCGGATTTCCGGTTTTTTGCCCCTTTCCCGGAGGCGGAATTTTATGATATTGGTATCAGAAGAAAGAGAATTGAATGCCCTTTCTGCCGGTTCAAACTATCGATGCCATGGGTCCGTATACGGAAACGCAAAGAAACAACAAATACTTACTAGTGGCCACTGATCTATGTTCAAAATGGATAGAGGCTAAAGCCGTCGCGGAAATAAATACAAAAGTTAGTATCGATTTCATAGAAGAAATCAGTAGTCGTTGGGGTAGCCCAGAAGAGATCATAACGGATAATGCCTCGATATTTAAGAGTGCCCTATGGGTAAGATATTGCAATAACAACCACATCCGGCATTACACGACTCCGATATATCATCAGCAGTCAAACCCTGTTGAACGGAAGAACCAAGAAATTAAGAAATTGTTCCGCATCCACCTCCGCAACCGATCAGAAGTGTTGTGGGACCAAGTCCTTGGAAAGGTACTGTTTTCTTTAAGAACTCGGCACAATAGTGCCATTGGAATGTCGCCGGGAGAAGCTCTCCTTGGTGCGCCGCTAGTCCGACCTGGAGAGTGGGGTCACCCAGAACGAAATAAACGGATAAATAACCAACAATTGCACAGGCAAGAACGCGAACGCCGACTCCGGCAAAGCCAAATAATATTCAATCGCAACCTGTTCCCTCAACCTAGAGGGGCACCGATAACCTTCCAACCTCAAGACCGAGTCTTGACAAGGGTATTCCAAAAAACCAGAAGACCATTAGAGAATCCGTGGTCCGGCTCACATGTGGTGAATAGAGTATTAGGAAATGGGGTGTACGAAGTGCTGACAGGAGATGTACCCCATAAGATGCACGTAGACGACCTTCGGCCATGGAAGGCACCAGAAGGCGAAAGAAGGCCCGTTAGAGAGCCACTAACTCCTGCCCAACGTTATGATCGGGAGCAGCGACAGAAAGAACCACAGCCTGGTCCATCTAAGGTGCCAGATCGAAGCAGAGGCCAGCTCCCATGTTGGGAGCAGACGAACGGAGTGCCAACCAGCACGAAGTAGAAGATAGCTCCCATGTCGGGAACAGACGAGCAGAGTGCGCATCTAGCACGAAGCAGAGGCCAGCTCCCATGTTGGGAGCAGACGAACGGGATTTTGAACAGCACGAAATAAAAGATAATTCCCATGTTGGGGATAAACGAACGGAGTGCGCATCTAGCACGAAGCAGAGGCTAGCTCTCACGTTGGGAGCAGACGAGTGGAGTGCCACCCAGCACGAAGTAGAGGCCAGCTCCCATGTCGGGAGCAGACGAACGGAGTGCGCATCTAGCATGAAACAGAGGCCAGCTCCCATGTCGGGAGCAGACGAATGGGAGGTTACAATTAGCGACGGAGAAGAAGATGAGCAAGAGAGTGAACATAATACGCTTTAATCCGTCCCAATTGTTGGGTTATACCCATAATTATTATAACATACATATGTTTTGTATATATATATCTACATTAATATTAATTAAAATACTTACCTGGCAATAATAATGCCATTCTATATGTATATGTATGTGTTGTACTGACAATGAAATACTTATTTGTAAACTCTTTATTGTTAGTCTAGAGGAACAAGCCTTCGGGCAATTTAATGATATTGGTATCAGAAGAAAGAGAATTGAATGCCCTTTCCAGAAGGAAAGGCGAGATATCGGGGAAAGAAGTCTCCACCAATCAGAGGTCGATGCCGGGTGGCCTGGTTCCACGAGGGGATATAAAAGGATGGCAGATATCGATCCCGGGGACTCGAATTTTGTTAAGCTAGGTCCGCGCTTTCAAATTTGACATTGAAATTCCTCCTTCTGGACAAGAAGATTAACCTATTTTATACTTTTACGTAATATATCCGTTATACTTTCATTTCGGGAGTTTATTTAAACAATCCCCTTAAACCAGAGTGCTAAGAAACCACTAGTTGGTACCTAATTCCCCAGATCGGGGTTATGAAAAAGAATTCGTATTTAAATAAACAAACCTAACTAAGTGTGTGTTGGTGCCGTCTTGCAGCCAGCAGAGAGCTAGGACGGTAAGTAATAGTTCATTGACACCCGAGTTTTTACGGATAGTAGACATTGCCTCGTGAGTGATTTGGAAACTATTAAGGAATAAATAGTATCAGAATTG
This sequence comes from Anoplophora glabripennis, assembly GCF_000390285.2. Taxonomy (NCBI): domain Eukaryota; kingdom Metazoa; phylum Arthropoda; class Insecta; order Coleoptera; family Cerambycidae; genus Anoplophora; species Anoplophora glabripennis. The sequence goes on along the minus strand of NW_019416714.1, from coordinate 203,437 downwards.
AGACTAATCAGTAACACTAATCTAGTAGTTCGGATTGATAAACTTTATTGACAATTCAAGTAGTTATAACAAATTTAGTGCTTTAATAACAATCTCGTATGCAAATGATTACAGTAGTGGGAAACCCGGAATGAACTAAAAAACTAATAACTCAATTCACGTATTCCTTTGACTGTCAGTGCGAAGTTAGGTTTTTGGTAGTTATTGTTTCCAGTATCCTAGGATAGGTGCTGCCCTGGAGAACTCCAATTCAGACAACGGTGCATGTTATAATTCTTTACAGCATTAGGGCCTGACTATCGTCCGGGACCGGGGACCTGAAAGAAAGCCTGGTTCATGCCATACTTTTATATATATATACATACATACTTACCTTTATCTTACCTTGCTATACCCTGACATCAAGACTTACCTGCGCGCCATGGAGGCGCAACCTACATCAAATATGCCTGTAAAAGTGGTGGGATTGGAACCCGCCGTGGTCGAAGCTACTCTGGACATAAGGACTCCTTTATCGTTAGCGACAACCCTGACAATGGAACAGACCCCATTCCTGGGCTTCCCTAAGGAACCCGAGAATGCGGGAGTACCCGTACCATTCTACACCCGAGAAATTGGAGGTCGGGGACAACCCTTATATAACCCTTTATAATTTAATTTAATTTAAAGCCCACTTTAACAGTTGTTACCTGAACGACTGACGGAATTTTCATGTACTTGGCTCTTGCCTGGTGTAGGTGACTTTGTTCTAATCTTTTTATTTTTTTGTTTTGTTATTGTACCTATAAGTAAAGATATGATTAAACGTACCCTTTTAGTCATAACAAATACCAATGTACCTTGACGTTGAATTAGTTCATTATTTAAAGATGAACTACCGGCAGTGTCTGAATCTGAATCAAAATTATCTGATACTTCGATTTCTTCTAAAGTTTTGCCATGGTACAAGTGTCCTTTACCAGAATTAATGGCGAGTAGTAATTTAGATACCTTCGCCGTTTGGTGTACATCTTCGGGAAGCCTAAAACATATTATGAGGATAATATTGTACCAATTTACAATATACAGGTCGATGATGCTGCAGATGAAAACTACCGATGGATCTCGTCAAAATAATAAATTTCTGTGATATACATACCTGTTCTTTATCACAGATTTCGCTACAGAGTTACGGGATGATGAAAAAATGCTTTCTAGGTTTCTACTATTTTCCTTTACCATTACTAACTACAATGTGTTCACATACATTATACGACTCATCTTTAATACCGCTTATCCTGGAAACTCAGAATTAATAGTCTGATATTATTGTTATACTACCACTTTTAGAAAACACGACTTATAACGAGTATTCTCAGGTTAGTAAATTCAAAATTTGTACTTTTTCTCAATACTGGTGCCTATTCAAAAAATTCAAAAGACATTTTGTCTTTACAATTAAAGGAGATATCAGAAAAATCTGTTTTTTTAACAGTTCCAGTGGCGTAGAAGTTGTGAATAAAAAAGGGGTAGCCAGACATCCATCTCGGACTCCCCTGGAGATAATAATGTCATATACCAAATATCAAATCAGTGCAATCTACGGTGTAGATGGAAAGTAGTAAAAACCTAAAAAAAATTTCATCGCCCCGTAACTTGCTAAGAATGTTCTCAAAAAAGAAAGGTATATCACAAAACTGTGTTATTTTGACAAAATCTATCAACTGCTGTCGATAATGATAGCGTCTGCGTGTTCCAAAAAAATTTCCCAGCGGTCGGTGGTGTCCTCTACAACAAAAAATAAGACGAAAATCACTTGTCTATAAATTTTCAAAAAATGTCCCCTTAAGAACTTATCACCATCTTGAATTCGAAACTCAAATCAAATATTTAAATTGAAATATTTGATATGACTATTATGATTTGATTATATTCAAGTTTGTCTTATTTTGGGCCATATAGTATACTCGTGGCTGCTGCTAAATTTTTTTGGGACACTGTATATATATATAATGTAATTCTGATAAAAAATGGTCCAAAATCGATTAAAATAATATTCAGATTTTTCTTCTGACATAATGACGAAATAGAAAGGTGGGAATAGATTCATTTAAAATTCAGCAATTTTATTTAATTGAGAAAATTCTGTAGACTAATTTTTATTTCTATAGAGTGATTCAGAAAAAGAGATATCAGGTAATACCAAGGGTAATACTTTATATAATAAAAAATAGGACATTGAATTTCAAAAATAATAATAAACTAACTAAATTAAATAAAAAGATCAACCTGCCGCAACGTCCTCGTGACAAAAATATTGTTTGAATTTTAAATAAATTTATATAACCCTTTTTTGGCTGAAAATCCATTATGTTCTATTCGGATATAAATATTTTAATACCTATGTCTAAATACTTATAGTAATAAAGATATTTACCGATAATAATCTTGATGGGTTTTTTTGTATGCCCTAAAAAATTCGCTAACTGTTCCATTTCACCTTCTGTCACATTTAATACTTGCAACACAGTTGCGATCTGCTTCCGTAGCCTAGTTGACGTGAAAAGACTCTTGTCACTTACATTTGATTTTTCTGCGAGTTTTTTTAAGAGTGTGATAACCACTCAAGCATCCAACTTCTGTATTTGGATTAGCAAACAAATATTCATTTTTCTCGGAAACGAATACATTTCTTTTTTCAAGTAAATTGTCAATATATTTTTGCATATTTCTCGAAAATAGTATTGGTACTGGTTTGCTCCCCTTACCAAATGTAACCACTCTTTTAAAGTTCTTCGTGAGACTCCTTTCACATGCTGAAAGTGATTGAATAAAGTCTTCTTGTTGACAATGATTCAGCGGTGCAGAATACGTATCTATTGTTAAGTACTGTATTTCGCCTATGCGTTTGCGGTTCAGTAACAATACTAAACCTAAAACACATTCTGATAAACATTTGTAATCACTTTTGGAACATGTATTCTGCTTTAAATTATTCATCATCTGCTCAGCTTAATTCGAAACAAACTTCTCAAATACAATTACGTCACTTGTAAGTGGTAAGACTTTGCTCTTTTTGTATCTATTCTCGTTGATATTTTTTAGAGCTAAACTTGATAATTCCGAATTCCAATGTCCTTCAATCAAATTTTTAAGTCGTTTGATTCTTTCAAGATTTTTGTTTCATCATCATAAGAGAACAATTTGCTTTTTTTTATTACAAATTTTGTTGCTGTGTCACACACCTGCTTCAATGTTATGCCCATATGGAGTGCTAGGCTGCTGGCTTTAAAAGTACGAGTTTCACAGCAATATCCGCTAATAATTTTAGTTGCAGAAACAAAATTGTCAAACATTTCTGGTTTCAATGCACTAAAAGGAGTTTGTACACCAGTAACACTTTTCATTGCCAATAAAAGGCGGCCTAATTCTCGCATTTTATTAGATATTACGTTACGTATCTGACGTCTTTTGTGTTTGTTTAGTAAACTTTCAGCAAAGGCACAGATAAGTATGTCTTCCATTGCAGTTTTCGAAATATCGTCGTTTCTTAAAATTGGAAACACCTCGTTCCTCAATCTGAGAGTTGCGTAGAAATGGTAATTTGCTCCTGAACATATAGAAAATAGCTGAGCTTAAGATAAACGATTACTTCGGAAAGCTGTTTCATGTTGATTAAGGTTTAAGTCACATATTTTTTTGTGTCGTCTCAAATAGTTTCTAGAAAAATAGCCCATACAATATTCGCACACGACAAATCTATCTTTCAAATTAACAGAATTTTTTACAATATCATTGTTGTACTGCCCCTTAGGCCTTCTAATTGGCCGAATGATGTTTTTTGTTCTATTCAGTGCAAAGTTTCCTTGACGACGAATAACATTTATGATTTGCTTCCGCTTTGAATCTTTAATAGAAAGTGATAGAAATTCTTTCACTGCTCCTTCGTCTCCATGCTTTCTTTCTAAGTGACGGGGGAAATGTGTGACTTCTAGGTGACAATAAGGACATGTATTCTTTTTGGTCCATGGACGACAGTTACTGAAATGCTCCACTTTTGATACTGAGGCCACCATCGAACCGAATGTAATTATTGTTCTATCTATTTTTAGCAGTGTATTAACTATAATAAAATAAATATCTATAATTCTACTACACACATTGATATATAATGCAAAGATAACTTATTGAATTAATTAATGTGTATTTGTAACAGTTATCTTAAAAATGAAAAGTAACTTTTTTACATTTTTACAAAATTAGTAGATACAGTATTCAGAAGCACATGATATGAATGAATATTTAATGACATAAAGTCGACACTATCTATAGCTTAAAAATAAAAAAAATGTTATTTATTATTTAAGATTAGAAAAATGACATTTTTAAGTACATACAGGGTGTATCAGAAAGACCTCCCGTAAATATAGGGGGTGATAGTACGTCAAAAAATAAGAATGTTTTATCTTATGAACTATATGCCTATCTCCTCTTGTTTTCGAGATACAGAGTGACAAAATAAAATTTTTAAAATAGAATTTTTACGAAAATTTCTAAACGGTCCGAAATATTTTTATGAAATTTGGTATTCCGGGGTTTTTAAGGACGCCAAATACGCTGGTTTCATTATTTTTTGGATATTTCATAGAGGGCGCTAGTTATGCTACATTCCTATTACATTTTAAGTTCTAATTTTTTTAAGGTTAGATTTTTAACCATTCCGACTCTATTTTCTAATTTGTAATTTTATTTTCTAAAAATAATGTACTCTTGTTAGAACTTCCTAATGTGGGCCGTTTTCGAGAAAAAAGACTTTTAATTGAACTCTTACGGTCTATAAAATAAGTGACTTTTCTCGAAGTAGGCTTGTGTCAAAACTTGCTGATGGATGTCTTATAAACAACGCATACATTCTTGGTAATATTTTAAACTCTAATTAACTTTATGTCAAAATTTAAACGTCGAACAGCCCGGGCTGAACTACTGCAGCGCGGTAACTAAAACGTGTCTAATGTAAAATAATTGCAATTTCTTATTTTGAAAAGAATTCGGTATCAACACAGGAAATTATGATGATTAATTTAAATGGCCCAAGTTATTGTTATTGATGCGGCGAGCTAAAAATGAATTTCTGGGAACTGTTTTCTGGAAACTGGAAAATATAAGAATAAACAAGATAAGTTTGTTATAGAATACCCATGTCTGTCGAAAGGCATGCATAACATCTAAAATACTTCATCGGGCTTCACAACCGACAATTAATGAATATCCTCTGTAGCGGGTTCAACAACGACCTGATATTATCCTGGGCTGCACAACGATACATATATGGGTATATATATTTTTTTAAGTCGCTTATTTTTTTTTATTGCATTTTTGGAAATTATATATGTCCCAGAATTCGAAAAGTAAGATTGCGACCTCTCATCCTTATGTAAAATTTTGAGCTACCCCCGCCCCCGATTATCTTACTAGTTGCGAAATCAAATTTTATACCATCATTAGAAAGCATTTTCTTTCTTCTTTATAACAAAAAAAAAATCAACTTTCTATCCCTTTTAGTAGTCAAGTTATAACGAAAAAACTGTTTAAGAAATATTTCGTTTTTTACCCCTAACCCTCGTACGCGACGCTTGACGATAAAGTTTATATACAATTTTTTCTCTACTCATCCTCTACTATAACTTGCTAGCATTTGAAAAAAATTCAACGATTTGTTTCATTTTTAGATTTAAGAAATTTTTTCAAAAATGTTCAAATTTCAGATGTGTATAGGATCTTTGTTAAAGGTTTATTTTTTGAATAATTTAATACAAGATCGATTAGGGAATGTCAAATCATGTTAAATTTTTGGATATTAACCAAAAAAATATGTGACCTTGACGTACTACCTATTGCGATTTTCAGAAAATAGCATTGGTCAAATTTTTCTAATCTATCGCACTTTATACTGTATTCTAGGTACTTTCATTTCATGTTTAAAAAAATCCAAAAAAAAAATTTAAAATCCAAAATTTTTCCAAAAATCATATTTTTTTTCGAGTTAGGTCTTTTCTGATCACGAATTCTGAAAGAGCACCCTCGAAAACATAAAAATCCACATTTTCATATTTTCACTTTTTCTGAGTGAATAACTTTGAAATTTTTTGGAATCGTCTCTTAAGTCAAGGGAACAATTTTTTTTATCCTATTTTCTATTTATTTATTTATGATGAGCGAAAATCATATGAAGTTATGTAAAGTGTTCCATTAAGGCCTATACAATAATGTATAATGTTTCATGGATTCGTTACTCCCCACCGTAATCGTTAGAACCGCTGACTTGAGATCATTTGGAAAGTATATAAGCACTGTCCTATCGTTTATAACCATATTGCAGATATTAGTATCTGAATTGAAATATTCATTAAACATCCTTAGAAAAATGACTTCTGACTGCGTGGTTGATATTCAGTCCTTCAAGATTAGTAACAAGAAAGGAGAAATCAGGTGGGCTGTGAAGGAACTGGGGATTTATAATGGTAAAATTTCTTACCATTATATATTTAAGCCACCTTTTCCCTTTCATCAGCTATCAACAGAGCTACAAAAGGAGGCGAATTGGGTCATGAATTTTCACCATGGTATTCCATGGGATGATGGTTATGTATCTCTCGAAGATTTCCCTAAAATCCTTGAGGGAGCAACCAAGACAGCTGGAATTATTTTTGTTAAAGGGAACCAGAAAGCAGAATTCCTGAAGAAGTATATAAATAAGCCGATAATGGAACTTCCGGAACAGCCCAAATTAAAACCAACCATTCCGGAATGTTGGAATCACAAGCTGGACAGTTGTGCATGTGCATTAGCTAATGCTTATAAATTGTACAATTTATATTTAGAATACGTAAAATAAAGAAATAAGTTATATATTTTTGTCTTTTATTATTTTCCATGTAATATTTAAGAATATACCTTGTTCAAATTCTAAATCAAAATATTCAAGTACCTAAGTTATACATTTTTTGGCTGTTTTATTAGTTTACCTGTAATAAAGAAATATTATACATTCTTGAATTTCATTATTTTCCTTGTAATATTCAAAATATACAAATAAGTTATACATTTTTTGGATGTTTTATTAAAAATAAAGAAATAAGATATATTTTTGTCTTTTATTATTTTCCATGTAATATTTAAGAATATACCTTGTTCAAAATCTGAATCAAAATATTCAAGTAAGTTATACATTTTTTGGCTGTTTTATTAGTTTACCTGTAATAAAGAAATATTATATATTCTTGAATTTCATTATTTTCCTTGTAATATTCAAAATATACAAATAAGTTATACATTTTTTGGATGTTTTATTAAAAATAAAGAAATAAGATATATTTTTATCTTTTATTATTTTCCATGTAATATTTAAGAATATACCTTGTTCAAAATCTGAATCAAAATATTCAAGTAAGTTATATATTTTTTGGCTTTTTTATTGGTTTACCTGTAATAAAGAAATATTATATATTCTTGAATTTCATTATTTTCCTTGTAATATTCAAAATATACAAATAAGTTATAAATTTTTTTTTTGGATGTTTTATTAGTTTACCTGTAACATAGTTGTTGTAGTGCTATAATTAAGAGCATGTATTGTTCAAAATCAGAATTAGTGTAAAGGAATAAGTTACATTTAAGAACAGCAAAAGCAAAACTGTGGTAGAATGCCTCAAAACGATCTAACGTTTCACTTCATCTGCGCAAGCTTCCAGCAGCATTGCGCATATAAATGACTCGTATTCTTCTGTAAACCGCACAGTTTATATTTACACTTCTCATACTAATCCGGTGTTCTTGCTGCTGCTGCTGCCGCTGTTGTTTTCCTTGATTCAGTGCGACCGTACAGTGATATAAAGTAAACATGAATCCTGAAACCATAACGTCTATTAGTTCTACAATTGTAAGAACTACTGGAGAAGCCGTAAAATTGGTAAAAACTGAAGAAGAGATAATCAGTCAAATCAAGTTAGTGAAAGAGAATGTGAAATTGTTGAAGACAGCGATAAAAAATAGAATTAACCATCAAGAGGAAGCCGAAAATCCTTTTAAATTAGAAGGAAACTTAGCATTATTGAAATGTTATTTAGCCAAGTTACAACACCTAAAACATATTTCTAGTAAAGTTGGAGCGGGCTTGGAGGATAATACTGCTGAAAAAAAAACGTAGTCGATATTTAATTTTTTTTTAATTTAATAATAAGAAAAAGAAAAATCCTCGCATAGCATCGTTACCAAAAGAAGAATTTCCTAGGCTGCTGCAGGACTCATTATGTGCTATGGACAAACCTGAGTCAGATGAGCCAGGCGCCATCAGCAGAAACCTAATTAGTGGTTTTTCTGCAACAGGTGTTGTTCCTTTCAATCCTGAAAAGGTACTCTCTAAGATTCCTGGACACGAACCAATCATAGAGGCAGAAACTATTAATGGAACCCTAATAGAATATTTAAAATCTCAAAGATATGACGATGGTATTAGTAGTAAACCACAAATAAATAAAAGAACAATGTTGCGAGTTGAACCTGGTAAGAGTATTACCCATATTACAGCTGACAGTTCACGTATCCGAGAAGAATCTACCACGGAAATTAATAGTAGAGAAGTCATTGATAATGAGGAAAATCATGATGGAAACGAGGAGGACAACCACATTGATCTCGATAGTGATACAAACACCACAGCTAATACTCGTAACTATGAAATAAATGTAGGAGATTATGTTTTGGTCAAGATGAAGGTGGATGTTTCATCTTTCCACAAGAATTTTGTAGCTAATGTGATAACTGAATGTGACACCAACGACGAATTAGTCGTAAGATTTATGAGAAAAAAGACTGGGAAAAAAGAAATTTTTTATGTTTTTCCTGATATTCCCGATGAAAGTACAATTCATAAGTCTGAAATAGAGGCTGTGATACAACCTGTTAGCGTTAAAAGAGNGTGTACACAACGCTTTATAATTAACTATTCGTACATAACAATCTTATCCAGAATGCTAGGACTTTTTGACCATGTAATTAATTACTGGCTTCCGTATCTTCTAAAGCGGTATTGCTTTCGTGGAAAAACGATCTATTTCTTTAATAATTTCGTTTGGGTTTTCGAAAGCATCAAAACGGACATTTATTTTAATATGTAACAAATACTATCGATTCCAAGTCCTAGAAAGCCGTTGTAGTTGCCTGAATTAAAATCTCTACACCCATAATACTTATAATTAGTACACATACTGAGATTTTTTTCTCATCTCGTGCCTCTCCTCTAGGTACCTACATCTACTGGACATTCTTCAGGTTACTTCAGAAGCAGCAGTAACAGTCTACAGGACGTTCTTGAAGAAGCAACGGTGAAGCGACCACTCTTACAAGTACATTTGTTCAATGATTTGTTAATTTGTGAGTAATATGCCATACCCGTTTAAGCTGTGGTACCTTGGAAGTGTGCCTTGTAAGTTTGTATGGGGTCTTACATGCGCTTCGATTGACACATACTGGGTATTATAACTCACACACTTGGTAGTTGGGATGCTTACAAGTTGACATCCCTCCTCGACTCAATTCAGGTGAATATAATGGAAACGTATGAAAGGATATACCTGGAATCCTAGAGTTAGGGGAGTGTAACCCCCGGTGAGTTACCTATTTATTTGTCGTTTTTATTGACAGAACAGTAACTTGATATTTGTTTCATATACCCTTTCAATTTATGGCGAATGAACCCCGGCTGTTGTCGAGATAACTGCTTTGTGATGACCCATCTATAAAAGGTAACAATATCAACAATAACATTTGTTATCTCTCTCTTTCTCTCTCGTTCTAATTTTAAACAAGTACCTATTGAATCTGAATTTTTAACAGCTTTAAGAAGCAGTCTTAATAAACGGTGTACACATACTGAGATTTTCTTTCTCATTCCGTGCCTTTCCTCTAGGTACCTACATTCTTCAGGCCACTTCAGAAGCAGCAGCAGCAGCAGTCTAGAGGATGTAGAAATATTCCAAATTTTTCACAATAAATTAAAATTTCAATTCTAAACACTAAATAATTTGTTAGAACAAATTTCAAATTTGTCAATTAATAATCAGAAAACAGAAAACAAAATGCCTTAAGAAATTAGTTATTCAGTATTACGTTATCAAGCAGATAATATTCCTCAATTTGACGGAAACATTAAACTACTACACAGATTTATAACATCATCAAACTTTTTAACCGCATTTCAAGATAGACAAAATCCAACGCAGCAATAAACATATTCCTTTCTGGCACAATTTTTAGTAAACTAACATGTAGAGCTGCAGAACTAATATGTTCCAGATCTGAGTTAAATTCATGGCTTTTGATAAAAAATACACTAACTGATACTTTCGGAGAAAAACGTAGTTGAGATTGTTTAGTACAAGAATTAATGTCACTAAACATTCAGAAAAATGACGAATTTCGTATTCATGAAGTGACAAAGACTGCCCATCAAGCATGGAGGTGTCTATCGAATCGTACCAGTTTTCCTCTGCTATATTTCCATTCTGCTGCGATTGAAGTATTGCGTAACTGCTTTCATTTGGTTCTGTTTTAATTTCTGCTCCTGCATGTTCAAACGAAGAGCTTGGCTGGTTTTGGCAACTTTGATAAATTATATACGTTTTGTCCCAAAGACCGCTGCACGTATTGAACTGGATAAGGTATTTGAGAAAGTGGCATAATTTGGTATTGCATGACTGCTAAAGGGTTTAATAAGCTACCATATCCGTGTGGTCTAACATTTTTTGTCCTCCGACGATTTGATGCAGGCTTACCATTTATAGTTAGTTTTTGCCGCTCTTCATTTTTATGTTTCATTCTACAGTTCAGGAACCATATCTTTATTTGCTTTTCACTAAGCGACAACATCTGTGACAACTCGATTCTTCTGTAGCGTGTTAGATATTTGTCCTGATGGAATGCACTTTCCAAACATCTAAGTTGTCGTGCTGTAAAGGCAGCTCTCATTCTTTTTGCGTGTTTAGGTTGGACGCCATGTTGGAAATCTATTGAAAAAAAAAAAAGAAAATATTAACTGAGGAACATTCAAATGCAAACTGAAATTTATATGCTTTTTTTTTCTAATTCAGAGAGATCCATTTTGTTTTACGAGTATACAGTACCAAAAATGAGGGTGAAATAAATTAATAATTTTTGGGACTCTTGATGACGACATTAGGTATACTTGTTTGAAATCATATATGCAACAAAGTCTATAGACTTTTTCTGTGAAACGAATAATTTTAGATTACTTGAAGTTTTTTCAATTATTCGTTATCGAATTTTCAATTACTCAGAGCCGCTGTTACTGGCGGCACCTGCCCGTATCTCTACTACTGGCTTACTTAATTAAATAAATAATAATATTGCAATACTCAGTGATTTCTAAATTCTTCTGAGGTTTTTAATGGTCCGGTCTCCTACAATAACAATTTAAAAATGTTAATATTGAAAAAATTTATCAAACATAATCGAAATGAAGATACCTATATGCAACTCTAACCTTTGAACTTAACTACTTTGTTTAAAAAATGGGTTTGCTGAAGCCTAATCAATAAAATATGATTTAGGGGAGACTAGGGACAGTTGATACAGCAGGAGACTGATACGTTTTTAAAATACCCGCCACGGCGTGATAGAATATTTCTGCAACCCAATAGGAATAAAGATAGGTGACAGCAGTGTACCTTATTCAAAGCTAGTAGTCATTGGACCATTAGTATAGTAAAGACAAGGGTGGCATGTTCAAGTGCATACATTTTGTTGGAATTGTGAGAACAATTGCAAGCAAATTTGTATCAAAGAACAAATAGATGTAGTGTTTTGTAAGCGGTCGCTGTTAGCTGGTATGTATAGCTGTGCTCTCATATACAAACAATATCTTAATGTTTGCTCAAGTGAAAATAAATTGATTATTTATTGTTGTAGTACCCTCTGGGACATATGATACGTAGTGTATTGAAAAATGCCTTTTAAATACAACAAGAAAACTAATCGGGTACCAGTGTCAGAAGATATTATGAAAAAGGCTGCTAAAGAAGTTATCGATTTGGGTTGCAATATTAGAACAACCGCCAATAAATATGGAATCGATAAGATGACTTTAAAATGATATGCAGCCAAATATAGGGAACATGGCTTGCGAACCACATTTGTTCCAAATTTCAAGCAATCTCAAATATTTACTGACATAGAAGAACAACAGTTAGCTCAGTATTTGCTTACTGCAGCGAAAATGAACTACGGGCTGACGCCAAAAGAATATAGAAAATTGGCTTTTCCTTACGCTACTGAAAATAACAAAATAATTCCTCAGTCATGGAGAAATAGTGAAGAAGGGTCTTACGACTGGTTCAGAGGATTCACGCAAAGAAATAGTAATTTATTTATAAGACGCCCTGAACCAACAAGTCTAAGCCGAGCAACCGCTTTTAATAGGCATACAGTTTCACAGTTTTTTTGATTTGTTAAATGAAGTCCTCGAACGACAACAGTTTGAGCCAGCTTCTGTCTATAATTGCGATGAAACTGGAGTTCAAACTGCTCATAAGCCAGGAAGTATCATTTCTCAAAAAGGGCTAAAGCAAGTTTCTAAAGCAACGTCTGCAGAACGTGGTCAAACGGTAACATTATGCTGTGCTGTTAATGCTGCAGGAAATTATATTCCCCCATTCTTTATATATTTCCCCGCGTTAAGAAGCAGGATTATATGACCTATGGGGCTCCTGTAGGATCAGTTGCAGTGACTCACCCGAGTGGATGGATGACTGTGGAAAATTTTGTAGTGTTTTTGGAACACTTTGTAAAATTTGTGAAATGCACGAAAGACAACAAAGTTTTACATATCTTGGACAACCATAGTAGCCACATTTCTCCACAAGGCCTAAATTTCTGTAAAAACAATGGGATAGTTTTATTAAGCATGCCGCCTCACACCAGTCATAAATTGCAGCCCCTGGATGTATCTACTTATGGACCGTTTAAAACATATTTTAACACTGCATGTGACAATTACTTAGTAAATCATCCAGGTGAGACAATAACCTTAAAAAATATAGCAGAACTGGTGGGTATAGCTTTTGATCGTGCGTTCACTCCTACTAACATAAAAAATGGGTTTGCAAAAAGTGGATTACAACCTTTTAATCCATAAATATTTGGAGATGACGAATTTTTATGCTCGGAGGTGACTAATCGCCCAGAAATGATAAATGAGTAACCTGCTCCAACTGCATATCAACAACGCCTTGAGCGAACCCCTCCTGGCAATAACGAACTTCACATCACTGGACAATCTTCTGAGGAATGCAGAGCAACAGAATCCACAATTAACAGCAGGGCTGGTCCATCAGGCCTAAATTTAAAGAGCCCGGAAGACCTTTGCCAAAAGCGCTTCCGAGAAAATCAGTAAAACCACAATGTCCGAAAAAATCAAAAATACTTACCGATACTTCTAATATAAAAGAAATAGAAGACGAAGTGGCAGCCAAACAACTTGGAAATCGACAGTCTGTAAAAAAGGCAATATCATTTGATAAAGAAAATGCACTACCTACAAAATTAAAACAAGTAAAGCAGCGAAAAAGTAATGTGAAATGTGAATCCTCGGATACCAGCGAAGATGAATTGATTCAAACTTCTTCAAGTTCAGAGGTGACAGATATTGAGGACTTAATTATGGAACAAGAAGAAGAAAATAATTTTTCTCAAGGTCTTGTCAAGAAATATGATTACGTGCTAGTTAAATTTAAGGTAGGCAGATATGAACGTCATTACGTGGGGTTGGTTGAAGAAATAATGGAAGAAGAACAATTCTACGTTAGTTTCATGAGACGGAAGAAGCCGGGATACTCTTTCGAATATCTTGATGTTGCAGACAAGTCTATTGTGCCCATTTCAGATATTATTAGATTACCTCCTCCTGTTTTCTCGGAGGAGGAACCGCCAGAATGCATCGAAAATTATTATTTTCAGTAAACTTTAATAAATATAGTAATGTTTTGTAGATAATAGTACAATTACATTTAAAGGATGAGTTTTTATCTTTATAAATAAATGTTTAAAATTTCGATTTTCCTTATTTTTCAAAAAAATCTGAATTTTTCTTGCTCCTAAAATTGTGTGTATCAAATCTCCTGGTATTCGTATCATCTCTCCCATAGCAAGGGAGAGATGATATATTTTCTACTTTTTTAAAAAATGTGTCTTATGGGGAAAGTTGTATCCGCTACTCAAAACAGACCTTTTTTAAAGATGATATTAATATGCCTGTAACCTTTAATATGTTACGTGAATCAACCCTCCCCGGTCTCCCCTACTTACCAACTTCTTCAATATAATTCCCTTCGTTATGTTGGTGATTGTGAGTAATTGCCACTACGGGAGCTTCTAAATTTCCATCAGAGACTCTTGCTTCACCGTCATTATTTTCAAATTGGTTGTCGGAATTTTCATTTGAGCAGAAGGATTGTGAGGATGTCGAAGAACACGCAATATTTTCTTGACTAGTAATCAAGTTCATAGAACGGGCGTTCCAATGTTTTGTACATGTTTCGTTAAATGGAATATTTATTTCAAATTCTAAATCTGATGAGGGTGGATACGTAGAAGAACTTGCTTTACTATCCGAAATAGAACCCATACTCCTAGACTGTGTGTTCCATTCTATCTTATCTTGGTGAGATGGAACGTTCGGATTATTTTCCAAATGAAGTGAAGACGAAGATATCGAGGAAGAACCTGCGTCAGTCTGGGGTAAGCAAATCATGCTGCGTATTCCAACAAATATCGTTTGTTTGAAAAAACGATGTGCATGGTTTATATTGTATCTTGGACGTTTGAGGAGATGTAATTTCTGACGTACTAGGTGGCGTTATCGGTTCGAAAAAATGTGAAAAATATTCACCAATTTCACATTTTGGATGACCGTTTTCTTGGTTTTCAGAAGTAGGCACCTGTTGGACTGGTGACAACTCAAAACTTGAACCCTGCGGTATTTCCGTCGACCACATTTCAAACAAATCACTGTTCTTAATACTTGTAAAATCACTTAATACATAACTTTTTTAAATTTTGGCATAAGAGTTCAAGATGCTCCCAGTCTTATCTTTTCCAAATTAAATAGTTCACAAATTCAAACTGATGAAAAATTTATCAAAATTAAACCACACTAAAAATCTATGGAAATTTACCATATGTAATACAAATGGCAGTACGTCTTAATCATCCCGATTCTATAGAAAAAGCTATGTCGCTTGTTCGAGAAGAACTTGATTTTAACCAATTTAGACAAAATCAAAACAATGCCCAAAATTTTCAAAAATGTAGAGTTCCAATTCCGACAAAACAACAAAATTTTTGAACAAATAACTTTCAACCAAATTTCCAACCAAAATTTCAACCATACTAGCAACCGAATTTTCAACAAAATTATCAACCTTTCCGACAATCTTTTCTAAGAAATCCACCCCAGAATCAAACACCTCCACAATATCAGTTCAAACAAAATTTTAATAATCAATTTCCGAGACAACCTGTAAATTTAAATCAAAAAACAAATGTTTTTAAGCCAAATACACAAGTATATATAAATCAACCTAAACCTACACCTATGGACACATCATCAGGAAACACCCGCACAATTCAAAAATCGAAAATAAATTTTTCCTCAAAACACATATAATCAAACAGTAAATCCAACGAATTCACAAAATTCTTATGATTATTCTGCTAATCACGAGAATTTACATGATTACACAGCTAATCATGATAATAATTATGATATACCGTGTATGTCAGAAAACACTCAATATTATGGCCAAACAGATAATTATCAAAATAACCCACAATCAAAGATGAATATAATTTGCAGAATGTTATGAAAATAATACAAGAAAATGGAAATATGAGGACGTGATGTCTTTTCTTTTGCCGTATTTTAAAGAGAGGCCTACTCTTTGTACTGTCACAGCAACGAAGATATAGTGATGTTGAAGAAAATTATTCCGATGAAGATAATGAAAGAAATCAGCTTCTACCTCCAAAAAGACGCAACCAATTCCTGGATCTTCACAAAGCTACAACACGCCAGTAGTAAAACGAGCTAGAATTCGCCAAACAACAACTGCAATCTATTTCCAGTGAGACGCCTTCAACCTCGCTAGTGAAATTCATATTAGAAAATAAAACAACGACAAATGACATTCAACAATGTTTTGATAGTATTGCTACCACAGTTCAATCATTCCCTCTTCCCTCTTGAAATTCTAGGCAGAAATCCGAATATCTCATCTGAATATGTAACTTCATCAGCATCGTAAGAAACCTAAATCATCAGAATCACGAAATGATTTCTATAGCACACCATCAGCACAGACGTTTTGATCAGATCTACAGGTAGACAATGCATCGGAAATATTAGAATACAACACTATTNGTCGGGGTAGACGACGGATGGGGCCCACCTACGAAGGCTGTCCAGGCCTACACGAGATGAGGCAGGATAAAGAGGGATAATCCCCCTCGATCCCAAATCATTGAGGCCAATTTCTAGCCATAGAATAATGGCGCTCGCTAGCTCACTTCGATTCAGGGTATCGTCGTGTACAGAGCTCCCCAGAGAGGCTTTGGCAAGGTTCTCCTGGTGTACTAAATATAAAGAATTCGTTTTATTAATAGGTCTGGGACCTAGGTAATAATAAGGGAGTAATAAAATAAGTGGTTTTTCCTGGATAAGGAAAAAAAAGGGAAAGTAAAAATAAGGGAAAAGATAAAAAAATAGAAAGGAAAAAGAAAGTTCCTTTTGAGGAGAGAAAAGAAAAAGGCAAAAAGAAATTAAGGGAGTAAAACAAACACAAACTCCAAGGGAAAAGAACAACCTTAAAACTAGTTGAAAAGAGATCATAGCTCCAAGTTTAAAGTCAGCTGTAAATAGCTTCACCCAAAGTTATCCTACGATAACTTATAAGAATTCGTGGACTTAGTCTACTCTATTAAAAAGAATTTCGCATCGGTTTTTCGCGTCTGACTATGCACCCAGGATACATCGCATCGTACGGCGTCGGTGACCAGCGCGCGCGAGAGGGAGCCTCAACCGGCATTAGAGCTAGCGGGACACGTCTAACCGCGCCGGGAGTGGATCGCACTACCACCAATTTACGGTTCGACCGAATACAAGTCCGAAAAGATTTGTACGCTTTAAGTGTGGAATTCCTGCGGGCCCGAGAAGAATATTTTTGGTAACCCGCACACAAATTCCACCGTCCTTCTCAACCCACACGACAGAGCAACCGTAAGATTCGGCGTGTATACCCAATTTTTAAGGAGCCTTCGTGTTTACTTCGCTTTGCCCGGTGTCCCGCACCAGGATTTATGCGGAATAATAGGGGATATACGAACTACGACCTAGAGGTTCGGTGTGTATACCCAATCTCCAGGTCGTTCCATATAGCATACGTACGGTTCTCCCTGATCGGCGTGTATACCCAACAGACCGGGAAGCGTTGTATACCGAGAGTCCGACGACGTCGGCCACCAGGACGTATAAAACTTGAAGGACAGTACGAATTGCAAGGCAAGATACTTCGGATCCCGTTTTACCATCCTGTCACCACTTGATTTTTTCCGCTTTGCACCGCCTGGGCTTTCTTCACTGGTTATTGCTACCGTATACCGCTTAATAATTTTCCGTTGCTTGCTGGACCGCCAACCTGAGTGTAATTTAATCCGAAATAAATAAGTCCGTATAATTTTGTTTTACTTTCAGAACCAGTGGGGACCGACAAAAAATGTACTAATATTTATTTCCTTATCAGTACCGTTCAAAATCGACTTTTTACTTAAAACCGTCTATTATTCATTTCATAAATCATATATTTCCTTTGAATCCGTTAAAAGGGTGATAAGTAAAGTTGTAAAAACGAAATCTATAATTCTTAGTTTTGTCTCTAACACCGTTATTGTGTATAGTTATTATTTAGTTAGGCTGTAAATTTTTCCAGTCATTTCGTAGTGGGTAGAAATTAAAGTGACACGATTTTTATTTGTGCAAAGTTTTAAGATTTTCCTTGTGAATAAATCTAGTAAAGGTAATAGGTGTATTTGTTTCAAAACCAAAGTAAACTGATAAAATTCCGAACCAGCAAAAACGCTGATACAGTTTTGTCGAAATACAAAAATAATTCCGTTTAATTTTATATTTAAAATAAAACTACATTGAGAAAACTACTCTCTGCCGTTTTCACCCAAAAGAAATACAGCTGACCCCTGGAATTTACTTTCTTCACTGCAGCTACCTGTGCACTTTACTCTAAACCGATGGTAAGGGTTACGTGGAGTTTCCCCCACGTAAAATATAGGGAAACTGGCTCCCGAGACTAACCGAGTATAGCAACCGGAGTTCGTCCCTGTGACGTTACTCATTCCCCCTGGCCGCCGATACATTCCGTTAGTCGAAGCAGCATCACGAAAATCGGCGTCCGAATAGGGACGCCCGTGACGTCTAAAAACAGTAAATAAATTGTTAAACAATTTTTCCGTTTAGAGTTCAGTCAAAGGAATAAAAGAGCGGTACAAAATTGGCGCCCGAGCAGGGCGCTAGATTTTACAGACCTTTCCGAAAATTAGTTACAGGGGGTGCACACACCATAAATAAAATAAATAACAAAAAGAAAAACCGACCGAGGTGCGTCACATGTTAGAGAAAAAGATTGCAAGAAATCATGAGCCTTATCACGCGATGCATTTCAACGTGCCATAAAAAAAAACAAAAAGAGACAAAAACGGACAAGCTAGCGGATCTACAAGAAAATGGAAATATGAGGACGTGATGTCTTTTCTTTTGCCGTATTTTAAAGAGAGGCCTACTCTTTGTACTGTCACAGCAACGAAGATATAGTGATGTTGAAGAAAATTATTAGGATGAAGATAATGAAAGAAATCAGCTTCTACCTCCAAAAAGACGCAACCAATTCCTGGATCTTCACAAAGCTACAACACGCCAGTAGTAAAACGAGCTAGAATTCGCCAAACAACAACTGCAATCTATTTCCAGTGAGACGCCTTCAACCTCGCTAGTGAAATTCATATTAGAAAATAAAACAACGACAAATGACATTCAACAATGTTTTGATAGTATTGCTACCACAGTTCAATCATTCCCTCTTCCCTCTTGAAATTCTAGGCAGAAATCCGAATATCTCATCTGAATATGTAACTTCATCAGCATCGTAAGAAACCTAAATCATCAGAATCACGAAATGATTTCTATAGCACACCATCAGCACAGACGTTTTGATCAGATCTACAGGTAGACAATGCATCGGAAATATTAGAATACAACACTATTCAAGAACGAGGATTAAGGAGCGCCCAAGAAACAAACACCTACACATATGCTTAACCTCAAAATAAATGATGCATTTGTAGTTGACTGTTCGCAGGCTAACTGTTGGTTTTTCGCGGCTGTTTAACTGTTACTATGACTGATAACGGCAAAAATCAGCTTGAAAGTAGAGATGTAAGAACATGGAAAGAACGTTTTTTTTGCAAAAGATTTTACAAAAAGAAAAAATCGTTTGTCTTAATGAGTTATTTATTTATTTATATAATTATTTATTTTAAAAAAATTAATAAATGTTTTTAAAAATTTAAATACACGTTTTGCAAAAGATATGTACATTAAAATTGGCTCTGAATTATTTTCCAAAATTAAATCTGTCAAAATTTTTGAAAAATCTAATGTCATTTACAAAATTCCATGTCATATTTGTAAATTTACATAGGTCAGCCTTCTAGAACCCTAAAACGTCGTATTACTTTACAAAAAAGTGATTGTAGACTTAAGATGTCCATCTGAGCATGTTGTCGAATCAGGATATCGCATGAATGCACACAATGTCACAGTTTTGGATAAGAAAATTTACTACAAAGAACTTTTTTAGAAAAAAATAATTTAAACAAAAAATCGGATATCAATAATTTAAACAAAATTTAAATTTAATATTTAAAATTTGAGAGTGAAGTAAGTTCTTTACAAAATTTAAATTTACCGCTAGTGTCAAAGTTGGCAATATAGTTGGTACTACTAAAATCTCTCTATAAGTTCTTGGAACCTGTATTCAAACGTCAGAAACGACTGACATTGTTTTATATCTGTTCACATGGATTTTGATTTTAATTGTTTTTGTTTTTAATAATAATCATCATGTTTTATGTATTTTTATTGTGTATAATGAAGTCTCTTTTTAAACTACTCTCATGTTAGTAAGTATTTTCATATTTCCGTTTCCTCTGTTGCACTTGCATATAATCCAATTTTTCTTCTTCCAGTAAAATTGCTAATACTGCTAGTTCTTCAATTGAAAAACGTTTAAACATTTTAAGCGCGTGCACTCGCAACTTTCTAGTTGGTAGGTCTGTTCCGTGACTGCCACGTTACGTGCTGGTAGATATGAGGTTTGTTCGTAGAGCGATTCATAACCGTTAGAAATCTGACAACGCATGCGTGAATCCCTTTTAGCGTTCGTAGTGCAGTAATTTATTATTCAGAACACTCATCGTAGAGACGTAATTTGTAGTTACGAACCGATTTCAAACCGTTCTTAAAATTCACGACGCAGCTAGCAAATTTTTAGTTGCGCGTATGCGAATTGTACATGTTTATGAAAATTTAAAATTTCAGCGTAGAATAGGGTTAGGTGGTTTAATATAAATCGATAGATTCTTGTGCTCTATTTTAAAGAATGTCTACGTCAAGTGAGGATATCAATGTTCTTGAGATTGAGAATGGAAACTTATCTACATCAGATAGTGATAGTTTTCGTGTCAGTCGTGATATTATGAACAATATTGTGGAATGATTTGAACATTCTCCATATTATACGTATCAGGTGGGAGAATTTGGCAAAATAACTCCATTTCGCTATGTAGTAATATTTTTGTGGTTTGCTGGCCATTTTGCTGGCCTCATTCAGGGATTTCTCCGATAGGTTTGACATTTCTCTAATGTCCTTGAGGAAAATCGTTGAGAAAATGATTTCCTTCTTGTCAAATCTATCACTAGAAGTCATTCAATGGCTGAACAACAAAGAAAAACATGCTAATTTTCAACAAAAGGGATTTCCGGGGATTATCGGCGTCATTGATGACTCTCATATAAAAAAACCATCAGAAGATCCAGATTCCTACATTAACAGGAAAAATTTCTATTCCATACAGGTATGTAAAAGTGATAAGATTAGTAGGATATTTTATTTTGTTCCGTATAAATCAAATATATACATTTTATTGCATTATAAATTAAATATGTTGTTATAAAACTGAATTTCGCTGGTAAAATGCAGCTTTTTGCTAAATAATTTCTCACGCTTGGGGAAAACATTATTGCTATTACAACACGAGTATCAAGTTAGAAGTTGTTTTAATGATACGAGTGTAGTAATAGTCATTTTTTGTTTTTATAGATCCATATCATGATTCTGATGATTTTCGGGATAGAAATGATTCGCCAAGTAGTGATTACGAAGATAGCGAGGGTAATGGTTCTGGTTTCATGGAATATTCCCCTCAAAATGGAAGCAACTCTTTAAATTTTAATGATGATATACCTCTTAGTGAAAGTGAAAATGAAGATCAGACTGATTTAACCAGTCCAGTTTCTAGATATTCTTTGATGGACCTCATTCAATTCATCAAAATACTTTTGAATATATTCCCTGTAGCTACGTAAATGAAGTAGTAATATCCTTACTTGAAAATGGCTATCCATATGATTTTTTTAACTTACTCATAAACGATGAGATTTTCGAGATGTTCGAGATTTTGGCGAACAAACATATCTATTTGCTACACAGCGATTAGTCGGGAATGCCGATTTCGAAAATTCATCTAGATTTCATGCTTGGACTCCAACGACAATAATTGGAATCACAATTTTTTTTTTGGAATTCTTGGTTACATGGGTTTAAGAAAAATATATACATTGAGGATCTATTAGAGTACTAAATAAAAATATAAAAACCTATTTTGTGGAAAATCTATGCCGAGAAATCGTTTAGAGCTTCTACTGTCCATGCTTCACTTTTCTGATAATCTGTCCAATATAACAATTGTCCGAGTTCATAAGATGCAGCCTCTAATAGATAGATTTATAGCTAATAGTCAAGGTGTATACGCTTGGCAGAGTGTTTTGTATAAATGTAAGTTTAATACCTTACCGGGGCAGATTAATTATAACGCAATATATCTCAAATAAAGCGCACAAGTATGGAGTAAAAGTCTTCAAACTGTGTGCAGGGCGTGGATACACCTGTAATATGAAAGTTTACTCCGGAAAAGAAGCCGATAAGAGCACCTTAGTTCCTACAAAAATTGTTTTAGAACTGAACGAGAAACTTTTAGACTCTGGACGTGTTCTTATAACTGACAACTTTTATACCAGTATCGACCTTGCAAACAAGTTATTAAGAGAACAACTCACCTAGTAGTCACTTTGAGGGGCAATAAAAGAGGAAATCCACAAGAAGTTGCTGCTGCAAAATTAAAGAAAGGAGAAATAAAGGTAAAGCAAATAGAAAATGGAATTTCAATTTTAAAGTGGAAGGACAAAAGAGACGTACTTTTACTCCACGTACCATTATAATGAAACTATGACAAAAACAACACGACACCGACGCGTACGAGGTTACCCACCGGAACGTTATGGATGAGTGACCATGTAAAATATAAATAGTGATAAATTAGTAGATCTCCAGTTTCAGAGTAACTTCTGAAGAGATATATCTCTCGAAACGTCAAGAGAATCGACGACGCACTGTTGATTGCTCAAAAATTAATAAATGTTACTTTCCGGGGGAGAAATCTCTCTTTAAAAAATTATTGGTATAAGGAAAAGGTATCATTCATTTTATATTGTGATTTTGAATCTATGCTAGAGCCCGTTTTTCAAGAGGCCGAACCCCAACTCAAAAATATCAAAAACATACTGCGATTAGTACAAAATTTTATTTCAAGTGTTCGCATGATTATTCTCTATTGTTTTACGCTAGCAATACGGGTCTCGGGTGCAGCGAATGGTTTATTGAACAACACGAAAACATATCAAATGTTATTTAGGATAAATTCAAAGCCGTCGTACTGTCGCAGGATCGAGAGAACGACGTGTTGCTGTCCTAAGGGCTGCGAAACCCGAATGAGGTTGGAATAGCGACGTACGCTTTTAAATCCACCCTTCGACCAATCAGAACCGAGGATCCAGTCCACCCTGGTACCAGGATCTGTACGTTTACTTTTATTAATTTCAAAACTTACGACGCAATTACTAAAAAGTACTGCGTACTTTCTCAAAATTACGGCGTAGTTTCAATTTAACATTAATCCTTATGGGAGAATGATTGTATAAAGAGAATGAAATTTCAGGGAGAAATCAGTTCCGTTCCGATCTTTGTACGATTCCGTTCTCGCCAAGTTGAAGTTGTTAAAGTTGTTAAAAGTGTTGTTAAATGTTTAATTTTGTGAAAAACCTAAATAATAATATACAGGTCTAAAAAGTTCTAAATTTTTAAAGTAAAATTTTTTACCGTTTGTATTTGCAATAAGCATTAAAAGCTCATTCACAGAAAAATGTCAATAATAAAAACGAGCCAACAGCGTTGATAGACGTTTGGTTTTGTTCAGGAAACCCCGATCCTTTCTACGTCACTAATATTATAAATTCAGAGCTTCGCGTAGTTCCCAGATCAAAACGAACGATTCAGATCGCGACCGTACGCAACAAGAGTACATCCGCGCCGTGAAAAAGCAAAGACGAACAAAAGCAGCAGAGGTTTTTGTTGTGGACCCCCGCAAAAAATTCCTCTATATAAGAATTCCTCAACCAACTTTCGACCTCAGAGACAAGTAGGAAGAGATAGATCGTGTGCTGAAGAGCCAAGCCCCAAGTACACACGTTTTCGGTCGGACGCGAAGGTCGGTCGCATACCGACACGCGTAATATGCATCTGGGGACATTAGCCAATCGACGTTTTAAAATAATTCCACGGGTCACGAACGCGTATGAATAACTATAATAGGGACTTAGTTACACGGCGGCAAGAAGAGGGAAAAAAATAAACCCTATGGAGACCGATCGAAGACAGTATAGTATCTACGAATATTTCGCAGGTACAGTCATTTCAGTTTCTTTCTGCAACACACTGTCATATTTGCGAGAAACCATTCGAGGCAGGCGACAAAAAGGTTAGAGACCACTGCCATTTTACTGGAACCTATCGCGGAGCAGTGCATGAAGGTTGTAATCTAACTTATTTCACGGTACCTATAGTATTTCATAATCTGACTGGATATGATTCACACTTGTTGATTAGGGACTTACATTTCATTCACGAAAACCATGCCAGATTCCCCGGTAAAGTTTCGTTTTATCGACACCTTTAAATTTATGGCTTCATCATTAGATACTCATGCTTCATATTTAAAGCCAAACAAGCTTCAAAATTTACAACGAGAATTTAACGGTTTAGACGCGGAAACATTTACTTTACTTACGGGAAAAGGAGTATTTCCGTATGCTATATGTATAGACTATGAGGAGAAATTAAACGAAACAGACCTACCTGACACTGAGAAATTTTTGTAGTAAATTAAATGATAGTAACATATCCCAAGACATTATGAACTTGCTAGGAGGGTCTGTGCTAAAATCAGTAAAAAAACTTTAAGGCGAATATTCCGATTTATATATGAAAACGAACATTTTACTTTTGGCAGTCGTCTGAAAATTTCCGCGAAAAATGCTTGAATATTTATCAACTGGACCCAGGTCATTACATTCGGCCTTTCCTTATCCAGAAGCGTTCCTAGAAATACGGTGGCCTCCTTTTACATTTTACTAATTGTAGTTTAGCGCTTAACCGGTTAATTATTCATGCAAAAGTAATAACAAAAAATGTTGCGTTTTGCGTGTGGTAAAGGTGAAGGTGCTTTGAAAGTCTTCAAAGCAGCTACTTAAAAAAAATGTGCTCAGTCTTTAGCGTCCAGGATCCACTTCAAAGTACAAAGATTGTGAAGTGCCCATAGCAGTCATAGACAACGTTGGTTACCACAGTAACTGTTACAGCACTTTCAATGCCACATCATCAACTATCAACGGATTTGTGTAGGTACGTCAAATAATTAATTATTATTCTTGAACGTTATCAATGATGATTGAGTTTTAATGCTGACAATGAGAACGATATAAAAACAAATCGCATTTCTTTTTGAGTAAGAGAGTTTGTATAATATTAAATGCTACTGGTGTTTATTAAGTTTAAAATTTGTATGGTAGATATAAGCATGTCCGCATTTTTTATGTAACTCCAAAGTAGTCCAGAATACGGCGTTGGCAATATTCACATTCATCATAGATATACAGTTATTTATGTATTATATATTTATATATTTTTGCTGCATATACGAAGTCGAACAATAGCAAAATGGAAACCTTTCTTAAAACTAAAATCTTCAGCTCAGAAAATATGTTGATTGCCCCCAAGGAAGGTACTTTTGCTTATCATACAATTAAGCATTTGCAAAGTTTCAGATCTTTAGACTGCACGTCAAAACTAATAGTAATTTTATTTGAGCTTAAATTTGCAGTTGCTCGAATCAAAATTGAGGCCATTGTGAAAAAAATTGATCTACAAAAACCAAACTTTGTTAGCATCACGATCGATTCGTCAAATCATAAGGAAATTAAAGTTGTATCCTTAATGGTAAGATACTTTATGAAATAAGTATCCAAGTAAAATTACTTGAATTCCGCGACTTACCTGGTGAAACAATAGAACAGTCGAATGACTATGTGGTTAGTACTTTGAATAACCACAATTTACTTGACAAATGTATCGGATTCTCTGCTGATAATACGAATACAAATTTTGATGGAATAAGAAAAGGGGTGAACAATCTATTTTCGAAATAAAATGCTTCTCGTGGCAAACCCTTAGTTGGAATTGGTTGTGTGGCACACATTTTCGACAACTGTATACAAAACGCAACGGACGTCTTGCCAATTGACGTTGAGGTTATTGCGGTTAAGATCTTTAAACATATCTATATTTTTACAATCAGAGCGGATAAACTAAAACAGTTATGCGATCTCGTTAATGTCGAGTACAAAAAAATGTTATCATTTTTAAAAACAAGATTTTTGAACCAAATGCCAGCCATTGAACGAATTATATAAATGTACGAACCCTTGAAAACATATTTTTTATCTATTGATAATTGTCCAGTTTTAACAGTTTTTTCAAAATTAAACCAGCGAAGCTTGGATGTGGTTTGTACACAATATCGCATCTCTCTTCCACAAAGTGATTTTAGATGTAGGTGTAACGTGACCATACGTCCCGCTGTCCCTAAAATACGTAAAAATGTCCCGCTTTGACAAGACAAAAGCGTAGCAGCAAGCAAGAAGCTTTGTCGCCCCCGCCAGAATTGTAGGTCCATAATGCCGCACGTGTATTGTTTCTAGCGGGAACGAAACAGCAGCATGTACCGATTGAAGAGACGGGCAGGGATGTGCGAGCAATTGACTTGTGAATCATAGGTAACTGATAAATATTTGACCCGTTAATACACACCCGCCGGTTTGCAATTTTATGTGATTGTAGCAGTTTTTATAATGCCTAAACGCAAGTGCACTTTTAATATTAATTTGCAAACCAATTATCCATTTATAAAACAAAAAATCGTTCCCACAGACGTCACATGTGAAAAATGTCGAATGGATTTTAGTGTTGCACATGGTGGTGCTAGCGATATTGAGAAACATTTACGTTCAGAAAAACACAGATTCCGTCCATGCTGCCGCTTTAAGATCATCGACGTTTAATTTCTTTAAATTGATTCACCACCTTCCAAAGATTTTGAAGTTGCCGCGGCAGAAGGTGCCTGGGCTTTTCACACTGTGCAAGAAAATCACAGCTTTCGTTCGAATGATTGTGCTTTTAACTTAATACAGGTACAGATGTTTAGAACAAAAATTTAGGTGCGCTCGTACGAAATTCGAAGCTATTGTTGTGAATATGCTGGTGCCTATGACAATAAATGAATTAAAGGAACACCTTCGTAAAGCTAATTGTATAAGTTTATTAATATATGCTTCAAATCATAGCTCTACAAAATTGTTTGCAATTTTAGTCCGCTATTTTTTACCGCACAAAGGAGTACAAGTCAAGATTTTAGAGTTTGAAGAACCAGGCGAAACATCAGACATCTTTGTAGATTATTTAACGCAAGTAATAACAAAAAATGAACTGAAACAAAAAATAGTGACATTTTGTGGAGACAACACAAACTGTAATTTTGGTGGAAAAATAGAATAGAAGTAAATAATGTTTACGCGCAATTGAACCAGTCTCTCGGAAGGAAACTCATAGGAATTGGGTGTGGAGTTCACATAATCCACAATGTTACATTCTTTTCATGCACAACAATAATATTATATACATTATAAAAACCTCATATCAACAGCCATGCGAATGAAAACGCGAATGAAAACAATGAAATACAAAGTTTATTTTACGTGCGATACAAAATAAATTGAATGGACAAGCCCAGGTTATAGTCTCCTCTAGATTAGAACTTAACACTTGGCCTAACATTCGTTCACTATTATTAAATACTTTTGGTGATCCAAGAGATTTACCCACTTTACAAGCAAGATTTAATTCATTCAACTCTTGATCTTAAAAGGAAAATCTCACTTCATTTAGTCATAAAATTCTACAATACCAATCTCTTCTCATGTCAAAACTAACTCAATCTGGCGAATCCTTAGAAGTCAAGCAAGCCTTAAGCTAAGTATATCAAAAACTCAGTTTAGATACTTATGTCAGAAATCTTCCGTTCCATTTACAACAAATGGTAAGAACGAAAGAAATTGCAGACCTAACAGACGCTATCGCTTTTGTTACAAAAGAAGAACAATTTCAAAGTTACAAACGTTCATCCAAATCAAAATTTCAAATGGGCTAACCAACCAATCTCCGTGAATCCCCAAAAATTTACAAAACAACAATTCCCCACTAATAGACAAGTTTTCGGAAAACCACAAAATGTTTTCAAACCGGGACAAACTTTAAATACATACAAACCAACCCCCATGCAAACCTCGAGCATTAGCAAAAATACACAAAGACCATTTGATAGACCAAACACATCAAGACATCCTTTTAATAACCAACCGCCCAGATTCACCTTCGATGAATTAAATTATGTAGAAGACGAAAATCCCACAGAACAAACCAAACATCTCACACAAAATAACGACAACCCATTTTTCTATCCAGAACATGACTTTAACCAAGAATATTATCAATCCAACGAAGATCCCGAACAAGACCTGTACAATGACGAATATAATCAAAATTTTACAAAGGACTCTCAAGACAACAATCACACGTAGTAGAGGAATTTAATTCCATAACCACATCATGTTCACTCCCATATATTCAATTAAAATATCCACCCATCAAGCTCCTAGTAGACACCGGAAGTTCAAAAACCATCTTAAGACCTTCTATAATTCAAAAATATTGTCCACAGTTTATTATCGATAAACCTGTCAAAATTAAAACAGGCATTGGAGAAACAACAGTACAACAACAAGCCCAAATCCCTGCTTTTCCCGAATTTAATTCTGAACATCAGCTTAATATCATCCTGTATGACTTTCATGATTACTTTGATGGAGCATTAGGTTTAGAAGATATCAAAAAACTTCAACTCGACATTTCATTCACAAACAACCTTATCTACAATGACAAATTCTCTTTACCATTATATTTCAATCGACCCCAAAAAATATTAATTCCTAGCCGAGAGATTAGAAAATTAAAAATTTCCACTGACAGCCCTGATGAAACCGAACTATTCATATCAGAATTCGATAACGAACATTATTATACCCCCGATATTATAACCAAAGTAGAAAACGGACAAATGACACTAGAAGTACACAACTACAATATTCACCCAGTCGAATTTGAATCACAGAATTTACAAATCATCCCTTTATCAAACTATGACTATAAAATAATAACAAACGATGACACACCGACAAAACACAGACTAGATTCATTAATTAGAACAGAGCATCTTAATAAAGAAGAGAAGGAAAAATTATTACGACTTTGCCGAAAGTATACAGATTTATTCAAAAAACCCGGAGATAATCTTAGCTTTACAAATTCTGTTAAACAGGAAATTAGAACAATAGACGATTTGCCCATCCACACAAAGAGTTATAGACACCCTTTCATTCATAAAGACGAAATTAATAGACAAATCAAAGAAATGCTAGAAAACAATATAATAAGACCATCACAAAGCCCATTCTCTTCACCTGTTTGGATCGTCCCTAAGAAACTAGATGCAAGTGGCAAAAAGAAGTGGCGACTTGTAGTCGATTACGGAAAAATAAACGAAAAAACCATTGATGATCGATACCCTCTTCCTAATATTAACGACATCCTCGATATATTAGGACGATGTTCCTATTTTACAATTCTAGATCTCGCGTCAGGCTTTCATCAAATAGAGATGCACCGCAATCCGATAGAGAAGACAGCCTTTTCAGTAGATAATAGACATTATTAGGATGCCATTTGGACTGAAAAACGCACTTGCAACATTCCAGAGATGTATGGACGTCTTAAAAGAACTCCAGAACAAAGTATGTATGGTATATATGGACGACGTTATTGTATTTTCAAATGGACTACAGAAACATATTCAAAATCTGGAACTTGTATTCAAAACATTACAACAACATAACCTCAATATTCAATTGGACAAATCTGAATTCCCAAGGAAAGAAGTTACATTCCTCGGGCACCTCATTAGCAGCGAAGGAATCAAACCAAACCCCGACAAAATTAAAACAATTCTAAATTTGCCTATCCCTAAGACACCTAAAGAAATTAAATCTTTCCTCGGACTCCTTGGATACTATCGCCGTTTTATTCATAGCTTCGCAAAGATTACCAAATCATTAACGCAATGTCTAAAAAAAGATTCTAAAATTATCATAAATGACGAATATAAAAAATGCTTCGACACGTAAAAATTTATTAGCCAATGATCCCATATTAGGATATTCCGACTAGGATCCGTCCTTTCAGAAAATAACAAACCCTTATGTTACGCTTCTCGAACACTTAATCCTGCATAGATCAATTATTCCTCGATCGAAAAAGAACTACTATCAGTAGTCTGGGCATGCAAAACATTTAGGCCATATCTCTATGGAACAAAATTTGTAATATATACTGATCACAAACCTCTTCAATGGCTTTTTTCGCTAAAAGAACCCAATTCTAAATTGGTTAGATGGCGCTTAAAACTAGAAGTTTGACTATGAAATAAGATACAAGAAAGGTAAACACAACGTAATGGCAGACGCTCTAAGTTGAATAAAATCAGAAGATTGCCATATCCATTAAACTAATGACGACATAGACCTTGATGACCTACTCAACGATAATTTAAGTACCAACGTCCAAATCGACGAAGACCTAGACAAAATAATTGACGAAGTCTTGGCAGAACAATCAGAAGAAAACCATAATGACGACAATACAGAAACACAAACAGCTCTAGAAGACCCTATTTTTACGATCCCTTACGCAGATCAACCTATCAACCATTTCAAAAACCAAATTATCATGACTGAATCGACAAACACCCCACGCGAAATATGCGACACACGCACCCTTTTTTCTAAAATAAGACATCTCATCACACTACGAGCTAATCTTGATGATCAACAAACTTTAGAATTCAATAGATGCAAA
The DNA here is from genome assembly GCF_000390285.2 of Anoplophora glabripennis. Taxonomy (NCBI): domain Eukaryota; kingdom Metazoa; phylum Arthropoda; class Insecta; order Coleoptera; family Cerambycidae; genus Anoplophora; species Anoplophora glabripennis. Next base: position 172,565 of record NW_019416714.1, on the reverse strand, counting down.
TACTTGTATAAAATTCTCAACTGTAGAACTAAAACGAAAAATTACTAGAATACTACGATCTTCTTTAGCATACCACCGAAACAAAAAGATATTTATTTCTAATAAACTTCTCGAAGACATATTTGATGAACAAGAACAACAAAATATAATTAAATATCACCACCAAGGAAAAACCTGCCATCGCGGAATCAAGGAAACTATTAAATCTATTCAAAGAACATACTATTGGCCCAATATTCAAAAAGACCTTACAAATATTATTAACACCTGTCAGACATGTTTAACAGCAAAATATGACAGACATCCCCAAAAAACAAAACTACAACTCACAACCACTCCCTCTAAACCTTTTGAACACGTACACATTGACACTTTCATTATTGATAAACTCAATTTTCTTACGATCCTTGATCCATTTTCCAAATTTGGCCAAGCATATTTCTTGGAACACAAAAATAGTATCTCCATAATGGAAAACTTGCTACTCTTCTTTTCTCACATGCGAATCCACGCCAAAATCACCTCCGATAATGGTACAGAATTTAACAACCAAACAATCAAAGACTTCTGTTTATTACATAACATCGAATTACACTTCACGACCCCATATCACTCCAACTCTAACTCACCTGTTGAACGATTCCATTCAACAATAATTGATTCCATAAGATGTTTAAAAACAGAACAACAAAAATCCACTAAATATTTAATGACCTTCGCCGTTCTACTATACAATAACTCAATTCATTCCGTTACAGACATGGCCCCTTTCGAAATCATATATGGTCCCCGCCCTAATCCCCAAGACATCTCACCCCAATTTATAATTTCACAATACGTTGACCAACATAAAGATAATATGCAACGTCTACATGAGCAAATTAAAACCAAAATTCAAGCAAATAAAGAAAAGATCATCAGTAAAAGAAACGAAACTCTGAACGATCCCGAACCTGTCCAACCCAAACAAGATATTTATATCAAAACAGGTACTCGAGCTGCAAAACATCTTCTTCGTTTTAAAAAGGCTCAAGTTATACAAGATAACAATATAACAGTCCAAACAACTGCAGGACTCACACACAAGAACACGATTCAAAAACAAAAAAAGACTACAACTCATACTTTGTTGCAGGATGACCCACGACAAGATGACACTGACAAAACTATTCCTAATGACATTCCTCATCATTCTAACACTCAGCGATATAACTTTCGACCTCGTCACACATCCAACAATTTACCTTAATCTTGGAAACACTACTCGCGTAATCAATCACTACCACACTTTTGTCCATAAATTAAACGTTGAAACCCTCATCGACATCTTTTATAGAACCATTGTCTTATCTAACACCACCATCGATTTCTCACGTACCCAATTATCAAAAACATATAAAGCCCTCCTTAACCAAGAGCACGCACTTCCACCCATTGTTCCATCATCACAATCCTACTTCCCATGGATACACCACAATTTTTTGAGGATGACTCCACCTCAATCTCAACTGCATCAACATCAGGCGGTTCTCATGCAAGCTCAGAGTTTGTATCCTTACATACTCCCATTCCTTCACTCAACTTATTATTATTTATTATCATTAATTTAAGAAAAATTATTGTTCAAGAATATGACAAATTACTACCTAGAAGATTCAAACGCGGATTATTTAATTTTATTGGAGACATTCACTAAAGTTTATTTGGTGTATCAACAGAAAATGACATTCATAACCTCGAAAATAAAATTCAAACCTTAATTTCAAATGAAGAAACCTTAACGATGGAACTGAACCTGCGTACTTCTTTGTTTTCAACTTTTGCCAATAAAACAACGGAAATTATGAATCAAATCATTTACAATGATCAACAATTACACGAACAAATCAAATTTCCCAAAACAATGATATTAACTTCATGAGACAAGTTATCATTAATCAACTGGAACTCATTTTATACTATTTTCAACAAATTGAACAAACTCTCACTCTACTAAGACAAAATATTACTAATCCTTTTCTCTTAACTTCAATAGACCTTGGCACGGTCACGCACAATTTGCAGTTGCTTTATAAAAAGTCCAACCTACCCGATTTCGCTTATACACAATCTTACTATGAACTTTTAGAAGGTAATTTCTATCAAGAAAGAGGTATATTTTATATTAGTATCACAGTACCAATTTTTAAGACACCCAAATTTCTTTATTTCACCCTATCCCCATTCCTATTTCCAATTTCACAATCATACCCAAAAAACCATACCTGGGTGTTGACTCTGAAGACAATTACCAGAGGATGACATCTCTACCTAAAATGATTGAAAACACCTTCTTCATCACCGACCACCTTCAATCCAACAAAGAATGCTTCGTGGAACTACTTCGCAGAAGACCAGCTGAAAAATTTTGCACAATTTCCACTCTTCATTACAAACAACCACATATCGAACAATTATCTTCAACAGACTACATTGTTTTAGTTGACTCTCCCCTTACAATTGAATACACTTGTCAACCCAATACTCTTAAATTTAAAACACTTTACTCACCAACAAACATTTCTTCAACACAACATTGTGAATTTCGTTTCAACAATCAAACATTCATTTACGAAAAACCCTTCATAAATACCACAATTTATCTCTTCCCCAACATCTCTCTTAACCAACTTGAATTTTCACATGAACCTGACCAAATTTCTCTAAGAGAGCTACATCAACTTCGTGATAGAATTGGTTCTCTAAAACTAGTCCACATCAAAGATCTACCCCAAAATTCTTCCAACTTTAACTACTTATGGCTCATCATTTCCTTGACACTACTTCTACTTCTCCTATACTTCATACGGACTAGAAGAAAAGCCGTGAAGACTCAAATCGCCATCTCCTTCACCAAGCAACCCAATGTCACGGAATCAATAAAATAAAAGGAAGAACCTGCTCCAGTTGACTCTCAAGGTCCCCAACTTCCGTTTTAAGGAGGGAGGAGTTATGGTAGACCACCGTCAATAACAGAAAAACACGTTTATCATGCTTATTTATTATTTTTCCTTGTTACATTCTTTCATGCATAACAATAATATGTATGTACAATATAAAAACCTCATATCAACAAAATAACAGATAATAGTTTTATATAAATTCAATTCAGACTGATCCAGAAACCAGTTCCGAATCAGTCTCCGAGCAAGCAAAGCTAACTGTAGCTAGTACAATAAAAGTGAAGTGTTCTACGAGAAGTAATTGTTTCATTAAATCCTACCATAAACATAATTACGCTCAGTCGGCAAACTTTCATCAAGCTGTGTTAAAAATCGAAGGGCAGAATATTTCGACAACAGAATCCGCAAATGAAATTAATCAACTGAAAGAAAATTTGGCTCAAAAACAGACTACTCAGTACCTACCATATACAGTTCGTAGTTTGTTAAAAAAGTTGAAAGATAGCTTTGATATTGTCGAAGAACTTGTGAAAACTATACAGAATTTTATAAAACAAGCTGTGAATATTTGGATCAATGGACTGTTTTTAATAAAGACTTGGAGATCTTTTATTGGGCAAATTTAAAAAAAGTACTTGTGTGGCAGGCAAAAAGTGGCAAATTGGAATAATCTAAATGTTTTGACCGAAAATCATTGGGTGGAAGTATTTCAACACTTCCACGCTAACAATCTGAATCATGCAAACTTTAGCATTTTAGCAAGTGGATTTTTTTTAACTTGTAAACTTGTAAAACTATTCCTACTAAGACGTGGACTAAGACGGTCCACGTAATTTATTGATCTTTATTTATATATTTTAATATCTAATTGCCTTTTACGCATAAGAAAATATATAAATAATATAAATATTTTTAGATTTTAATTGTTACATACATGGTAAATTATCTGTTCGATATTGAATCATTAGATTTAGGCTCGAGCCTGTAAATTGAAAATCTAAAGAAAAATTTCAATGTGTGCAGCATGCACAGCAAAAATTGATCTGACCTTATTGGCAGTAAATTCAAAGAATCACGTGAAATACAAAAGTAAAATATATGTGATAAAATATTCGTGTATAAAACACTCTTGTAACCTTATAGCATATTTTTTAAAAATTACGACATTGTCATAAATTGCAATTTATTTCTATTAAAATCGCAGTTTTAGCATAAAATGTAACCTGATAGTCTATTTCCTTTAAAATTATCACGTTGACATAAATGGTAATACTGATATCTTATTTCCTTTAAAATTGCTAAGTCAGCATAAATCATCATTTGATACCTGATAGTTTTATTTCATAAACGGGTATAACATTTCTTAAGCATGCTAGAAGAAATCAGGATATTGTTTGATATTTAAAGTATATGCAGAAATATCATTACTTTGTGGTTGAGAAGGCCAGAAAAGTTAAAAGTCAGCAGTGCTGTAACTTGTTTAATATACCACGATGTACCATCTCATATTTCGCGCGCTTCCCTTATCAGCAAAATCCCCTCCACTTTTACTGATAACAAAAGTGTACTTATCCCGGGTTGCTGCTGCTGCTGCTGCTGGATTTTGAAACTTATGATTTCGAAAGGTCAAGTAATCAAATTGTAGTGTGTTTTAGTGTTCAGTGGTGATAAGCGATGGCGGTAAGATTCAGTGGCAATACGAACCAGGGTGGCAGAAATGGGCAGGAGTTTCAGATTTTGCGGAACGACATGAAGTAAATTATTTTATTTACAGTTTTGCTAATTTTAATTAGTGCCCATTAGTTGCAGCCACTCAAAGGGTCCTTGCATGCAGCAGGGATTGATATTGGCATATTATATGACGGATTTTTGGAACCAGGAGACCACGTGACATTCCCAACAAATTATCAAGTGATTATACCCTATAATCACTTTGTATTAATTAAGGAAAGATCGTCTTGGGTCAGAAAGAGTGTTCATGTAGTAGGGGCAGTAGCGGATGACGATTATTGTGAAAAAATATTTGAAGTTTTGTTTAATTGTTCGAAAAATAGAATATTTGTTAGTAGTAATGATTATGTATGTCAGATGATTTGCATGCCTTATATTGTTAGCAATCGCCGATACGGATGCCTGAAAGAGAGCCGTTCCAGCGGAATAGAATACAGCGACTGGCCTGTCCTGGCGCCGATATGGACCTCAAACTTCTTCGCGCTGGCCTCGCGAATATAGTCGTGATTCTAAGATCGCTAATTAATAATTAATTATTTTTCTAATTTTGTAAATCCACTAACTAAATTCGTTAATTAATTATTATTCTCATTAAATTGTATTGTGAAAATCTAATTTGATTTATTTGTGTAAACTTTGTATGATTGGTGGAAGGTGTGGTTTGATTAATAACGTCTCCAATTTATAACATCAGAAGTGGGATTCCCCGTTTTCCACGAAAATTGTTCAAAGGAAAAAAAAATGGAGGCCCTGCTAAGTGAAGTATTAAAATCCATCAAATCAAATCGGACAGTACCTGAACAAGTTGATTTGCCAATGTTTCGACCCGATGTGGATGATGCTAAACAATGGATTGAACAAGATGGGATAAAACCCGAAACGATCGTAATCAAAATTGTAAAAAGGAACAAAATGTTGTCATAAACAAATTATTTTACCTGTGACCAGTTTCCCAGAAGATTAATAATTATTCAGGGACTAACAGCTACATAAAAACTAATACCAAATTATGATTTCTCTCCTCGAAAAAAACCCGGGTTATTCAGTTTTGTGCGAAAATTAAATTTTTTGCTAGTTATTTAAAAAAATCTAAAATAAAAATTTCTATTTCAACACTCTGTATCTTCTAACCGAAGACCCCAAAAAAAATTATATGAAAAACTAGCATTATTTTTTGTTTTAGTTCTAGCAACCCTCGAAGTTTGTGGAAATAAAACTGAATCACCCTGTATATCTAAGCTATTTTTATATAATGTTCATGTATTAAAAAAAATGAATAAATAAAAGTACAGTGCAATTTCGGCAATTCGGACACCTTGTACATCGGACACTCCAGTAAACCGGACACCCTCTGCCTTTCAGATTTTTACCTCTACAAGCCGGAGAGTAGCGAACAATATATACGAATACACACGAAGAATAAAGTAAACAAAGTCGTTTTTAAAGGTTTGTAACGTAACCACCATTAGTTTAGTTTCAATTTACCGTTGGGTATAGTCACGCATCAAAATGACACCTACGAAACGTGTTCGACAAGTGGCAAAAGCATTCAATGTACCTAAATCAACAGTATCAGACATAAATAAGAACAAACGGAAGATACGATGTTTTGTTTCTAGGTCGTTTACGGATATAAGTAAGTTTTAACTACAACTGCTAGCTGCTAGTTTTTGAGTTGGTCTGTATACGACTGTCTTTTCTTGTCTTTTCTTAGGCCAGAGAAGGGTTATTAAAAAGCCCGAAAACCCTGAAGTAGAAGATTCATTGTACATATGGTTTCTTCAACAAAGTAAAAATGATGTTCCTGTTTCTAGTGAAATTTTGCGCACAGAAGCCCGATATTTCTATGAACAAATAATAGGGAAAACCGATTTTCCGGGCCAGTTCAGGTTGGCTTAATAAATTTAAAATGAGGTATGGTATTCGATTTTTCAAAATTTGTGGAGAACGTGTTTCGAGTAACGCCGAAACAGTTGCCCCTTGTCAACACAAACTGTAAACTATTATTGAAGAGATGCAATTGACTAAAGAGCAATGCCGATGAGTCAGCATTTTTTTGGAGGGTATTACCAAATACAACATGGGTGCACAAGGGAGAGAAATCAGCACCGGGAAGGAAAATATCAAAAAATCGAGTTACCTTTATGCCATGTTGTAATGCACGAGGCACACATAAGTTGCCCTTACTTGTATTGGGTAAAGCTAAGAATCCGAGTGCTTTCCAAAATTCTCAATTGCCTGTAAAATATCAAGCCAGCACCAAAGGTTGGATGACCCGAGTCTTATTTTCCGAATGGTTTAAAACATGTTTTGTTCCCGAAGTGAAACAATATCTGAACGACGCCAATAAACCCTATAAGGCCTTGCTTCTTGTTGACAATGCACCTTCACACCCACCAGAAGAAGAAATTAATACGGATCCAAATTTTAAAGTGTTATTTTTGCCTCCTAATTGTACAATCCAACCAATGGACCAAAACTTGATACAAAACATTAAGGTTTCTTACAGAAGGCAATTGTTAACTTATATAATATCACAAGAAGATGGGGACATAGTGAAACTCCTAAAAAAAAATCAGTCTAAAGGATGCAGTAACTACTTTAGACTTGGCATGGAAGTCCATAACTGAAAAGAATATAGAAAAGCTGGGAAGTATTGTCGCAAATCGCCAACAAAACTAGAGAGAAAAATCCTTTACATTTAAAACACATTGATCCACTAATGTTAGGTGCTACAATTCGTATATGCTTCCCATCTTCGGCCACCTAAACAATGAGGAAAATTTGCTTTAAGGAAGAAATCATTTGAAATTTGAAGTCACTTCTGTTTTGTTGACTCTGGTAGACATATTTCTTTTGAAAATGGCCATATTGCAGCACGTACTTCTCGAACTATTTCTGCGGTAGTACTAATTCCAATCCGAAATATATAATGTAATTCTACGAATGAACATCCAGTTGACAAATATCTGAAACAAAGATTTTTTTCAGGTGTGGTGCTTCAAAAAAAAAAATGGAGAAATATACGTGACTGTTTTGTGAAGGCTCATAAGGCAAAGGAGTCCACGAGCGGGTCTGCAGCGTAAAAAAAGTTACATATGAATTTTACAATAACCTTCTATTCTTAAAAGATACGATATCTATTAATACTACAACTTCTAATGTTACTGTCAGTACTGAAGTATCTAATGATGCCAACGACAATGCCCAAAATATCGCCCCTTCTAGTTCCTCATGGACACCAAAAAGAAAGAAAAACAATCATGACCATATTGGCAAAGAATTAATTGGGGTCTTAAATAGAAATTTAGAAAATCAAAAAGTTGAAGATGATGAGGATCGTTTGTTTTTCTTGTCATTGGTAAAAGAATTTAAGAAAATACCCGAGCACGTGCGAATTCAAACAAAATTAGATCTATTAAAAGTAATTAAAGATGTCCAGTTTCCTCATTATGGGACTATGCAAGGCCGAATAATCTATATCGTGAATATCAAACAGCACATCACTCAAGAAACCATCCGTATGCTTTGCAATCGTGTGAAGTTGGAAGAGTACCTCCTCAAGAAACTATAGCTAGTCCAGTGTAAGTAGAATCGCCTCTATCGATGGATTCAACGGCTTCCCAAGAATCCCAGGACAGTCAAATGGTCCTACATAGACTATTTAACTCTGTTCAAGGTGATACATGAACTGTGTTTTTTTTTAAATACACGTTTATAAGAAATAATATGTTTTTACTTACCGTAATACTATTACTAACTTCTCTTCAGGCTTAATACTGTTCCGGAATCATGTATCTTTCTTCGTTATAAAGGTTTTTAAAATGCCCAGTAATTCTTCAAATGTTTTTAGACTCATTCTAGTAAATCCAAAAAACTTATCATCATATTTTTTAAGTTCTTCGAAAAATACCTCAAAGTGCTTGGTTTCTTCTCGTGTTTGCAAAAAAGGATGTACCCAGTTCTTCTTCTTTCTCTTTTTTTCTTTATATAACAAACGTAGTTGTAATAAACAGCTGCCACTTCTTCCACCTCCATAGTTGAAATGATTTGTCTGGTCGCAATTGATAGCGGTTTTGCAACCGGATGCTGCGGCTGTAAATGCGACTAACCGCGCAAGTTCAACCGCATACTACGGTCAACCGGATGGCTGGCACATTCAATAATTGAAGGGCTTATTGGTATAAGATGATTAGCCAAACTTTTCCAAAAATAGGCCACAGTAGAAACATTTACATCTTTGTCGCAATATCATCTTCTTGCTTGGATCGTGGTTGTCAAAAAATTTCACATAGAATGTGACAAGCCACATTAAAATGGCTGCCGTTGATGAACTGGTTAGTGGTATTTATTCAAATTTAAACGATAATAGTGATTTAAATAGTGATTCAAATAGCTCATATGATGATAGTGTAGCTGATAAAGACTATCTACCAAGTGATGGAAAGGAAAATTATCAACACAGCGAGGTACGTACATGTTTTTAGTTTTAGTGGCTTGTCACGTTATGGTAAAAAATATTAAATTGTGACTTATTTTAAGAATGAAGATTCATCAGGCGCTGAAAGCGATGTCGTACCAGCCAAATTATGCAGACCTAATGAGCAGACACCAGAAAAAACTCCAAATGGTCTATGGAGGCAAAGAAATCCCGAAATGTATTCTCGAAACAAAAGGAAGATTAGACGAAATTTGGGGCAAGAATACCATAGTGATTCTACAAAAAAAAAAACAAAGAAAAGCTCGCGAATTAGATTCACCTTGCAGATGTAGGAATATGTGTAGGGAAAAATTACAGCGTACGCACGAAACAATATTCAACAGCTTCTGGAATCTGGGGTCATGCGATTTACAGAATATGTAGTTATGTTTTTGGGTGCGTACAGCTGGCTCCCAAAAAAAGAACCTACAGAAAGAAACAAAAGAGACAAGAATCCAGCAGAATATATAACGCTATTTATGCGGTTAACGTCAATTCTGAAACCGTTAAAATATGCAAAACTGAATTCATGAGTGTACGTGGTCTCCAGTCTTCACGTGGAAGAATTAACAGAGTGTACTGCTCCTTGAATTTCTTGAAAACCTTAAACTCGTTGAATGGATTTAATCTACTTGAAATACTAGAAATCTCCTTGAATCGAACTAATGATCCTTGAACAATTTTTTCTCAATCATTTTATTTAATTACAATTTTTAATGAATTTAATTTACTCAAAATTCGCGCGCTTGCTAATATAATGTTTGTGGTATGCACATCAGTCAAGTGGCGCCAGCTAGAGAGGTGACATTTTTACTCTCGAATTCTGAAACCTGAAATATTAGAAAAATTAAATCACATTTTCAAAACAGTGTGAATCTCTGTAAATTTGGATTATTTGCTTTGTAAATGCATGCTGCTAGCTAACATTTTCCCATATTTTGCTAATTCTTAATCACTTGTAGCGATTTTATGGTTTTCTGATTTGATTTAAATTATCAGTTTTGGAACGATTTTTTTGCCCCCTGTATATCGCAGGTCAACTTTTGATACGTTTTATGAAAAAGCCATCTTCACTCTATAGTTCCCGAAAAAAAAATAATTTCTAGCTGTCATACAATCGTAATTATGTCAACTACTAGAAGTGACGAAACATAAGAAAAAAAAAATGAAAAGTCGATTATCTCGAAAACTATCAATATTTTAATAGGGATTATAATACAAAGTCCCGTTAATTTTTCACGTAGAATTCGATAATGCCATGAAAAATAAAGGTTTCCATTAAAAAAAATTAAGTTGGTACCTGCCCAGGAAAAACTGAACACCCTGTATATGCAAATATGTTTCCAGCTCGGGAAAGTAAGCAACACTGTAGAAAAAAAATTAAGTTAACCTAGATATTGGACTTACGCGCCCTAGGTGGACACGGTGTATAATATCTTATAATACACTGGTCAAAATGTATAAGTGATTATCTCAGTTTATATTTCTGCAAAAGAAAGGTTATCAAAATAAACTTCAAAAGATCGTCATGCTTTGCGTCATTTACTTGATGTTTTTTTGAAAAATGTAGAAGCGCTTAAAGTTCTTGGTTATACCGTTGATTCTTGGGATTTTATATTGTCTCATTTGCTACTTAGTAGGATTGATGACCAAACTATTCATCGTCTTGAATTTGTGCATGATTCATCTCAAGGTTTGTCTAAATTTGAAACGTTACTTAATTTTATAGAAAACCAATGTAATTCTCTTTCTAGTACGCAAACAAAGCAAACTAAAAGGAAAACAAAATTTGAGACTAAAATAATTCAAATTATTCGCGACGTTCTTGCTTTGCTACTCTAGTGGGGACGGACAAAGTTCTTTCTAATAAAACCGTTTTCGAATATTCATCCATTATATAAATGTCCAGATTTTTTAACTCCAACGCTTAACGAACGTTTTCAGATAGTGAAAAATCATAGTCTCTGTGTAAATTGTCTAAGCAATAATCACAAAACGCTACGCTGTCATTCTTCATCCACTTGTCGCGTTTGCCAAAAAAAGCAGCACACTTTGCTTCATTTTGAAAATGCCTCTGTCAATACAAAAAGGCTAATTTCTAATAACTCAACAGATAATTGACTTAACGCTCAAACAAATTTAGAGTTTTATATTGCATTGTTGATCTTTTACACCAAGTAATACTGAGTGTCTGTATTTATATTGATTGCACAATATTATTTCACGGCTTTTAAAATTATTTTAAAAAAACGTAAAAAATATACTTGCCCTCTACCATTCTAGTATTACTTCATATCTTACACTAACATTGAATAAGAAACACCCTATTGTCACACCTATTGTCATGTGAACAATTTTTAGGATCTAAAGCGATTTCGACAGAATAATTGTCTATTTAATATAATGCAGTACTACCAGCTCTACGGCAACCGAAATGTTAACACCATCCAGTGTAATTGAGTCTCAGTTTATGTATCAGAAGCAGAAATACCTTTTTTATCCAAAGAAGGTAAACTATAATCTGTTGCTTTTCATGTTTTTACTATTATCTTTATAATTGTACAGATTATAGTAGATAAGCTATTTCCGTGCAAATTAGAAATGATTTAAGACTGACTGTACTTATTATTTATGGTTGTTATGTATTACATACTTCTGTTTTGTGCACATCAGAATTATATGGTATTTCCTTTTTTCAGAACATCGGAGAAGACCAATCTTAAGTCAAGTTAATACAACTCGTAGTAGTTGACTTGAAAGGCAAAACATTTCTACCAAACTCTGAAGAACTGGTGTAAAAAGATGTCGGTGATGAACAAAAATATCAAATCTTATCGAGAACGGTTGACAACTGTAGAATAAGTTCAGAATTCCAGAGATTTTCAGAACCTCGTGCAATATGTGAATGATCCTACGTATCATTTTATCATGTGTCAGGTCAGAAACCAACAGTTAATGTTACAGGCAAGACGGTACACTGGAAGAAAAAATTGTAGCTGTCTTCCAGAACAGTGACTACCCTCCTCCAATAGACTCCATTTTATCCTGGAATTAATAAGCACATTTTTGATAGTCCCAAAGTATTATCGGTTGAAAATATGAAAAATGTGCAAGAGAAAGTTTGTATTTTACAATTCGATGAAATAGAATTACAATCGAAAGAAAAAAGGTGCAATAACTGGTATCGAAGATTATGGAAACGAAAAAAGAGTTGTATTAGCTGATCATGTTAATGTTTATATGAAAAAGGGAGTTTACAGACAATGGAAGCAGCCCATTTTACTTTTACCTTCAGTCAAAGTCCTGTGAAGTGAACTAAATTAAAGGATCTGACTAAAATTATAATTAGGGAATGTCAATCCATAAGGTTAGATGTTACAGCAATAGTCTCTGATCAAGGCAGCACAAATCAAACAGCTATTAATTTATTATTAAAGGAAGCAGAAGAGCAATGCATACGGGACAATGTAGAAAATAAATATTTTGGATTTTTAGTTGACGGACGGGAGATTATTCCATTGTACGATGTCCCACATCTTTTTAAAGGATTTAGGAATAATTTATAAAATAAAACTGGAAAATGGAGTCATATAGACCAATTTTATAAATTAGATTAATTAAAACCAGCTCTAAGGATCTGCAATAAATTAACAGACGCCCACATTATCCCGTCAAAAATGAATAAGATGAATGTCAAAAATTGTACGCAAGTGTTCAGTCATATAATTGTAACGGTTTCAATTATGATTAACTGGGAGAACTAAATAAATAATGAGATATTGTGTGCCTTGTAAGTATGTTGTGTTATAATTTTAATGATTAATTTAGTCTTTCAGTAATTTTAAATCAATTCCTTCAAAGAAAAGACCGCCACTTATCTATCCATTTTATTGCTTAAAAATTACTAATCAAACACAGATGTTTTACCGCGAGTTTTATAGTTATTTCTTGCCGGCAGTGTGGCTAAATAGAATTTATCGATTCCGCAAAACAAAGACAGCTTATATAGCCGTACCTATTAAATGATAATTTTGAATATTAAATACCGAATCGTAAACTAATGCTCAAATCCAAAACAATGGAGCCGAGTTTGGGAAAATTGTTTTCGTCATTATTAAACTCGTTTCTTTCCTTGAATGCATTTAAATCGTTGCTAGGCCCCATTTTCCTACCTCAATGGGACGATAGTTTCTTTCCTGCTGGAATTATGGATATTTTGACGATTTGTGTGAGTACTACTGCTTGTTTCCGCGGAAGGTCAAGAACGTGGGAGGGGTTGGACAAAAAAAGGAAAAAAAGGGAAAAGTCGTGTTAACAGCTAGAGGTGTATCTCGTGAATTTTATTTTCGGTGGAAAACACTGTTTTATATAGCAGTAATACATACCCTGTGGGGGATTTAGTGTTTCCATTGTGTGTTCTTTTCCGTTTTGGCTTTTGGATATTGTGGAAAAGTCCAGCTTCGTTGGATTAGATAATTGCCACGAGGACATACACCACGCTTCAAAGAAAAACCCTCTTAGTAAGAGGTTTGTACCTATCTGAAATACCTTTCTTTGTTTCATTTAAAAGATAGTAGCTAATGCATGTGGTGTACTTATAGGGTTTTTTTCTTCCCACTCGACTTTTGACTTGCTCTTCCTCTCTCTCTCTTGGAGCATTCTGGAAACTTTCCATCAGAGGTCTGTGGAGCTCTTGGGTTGTCAGCAGTAGACTTTCCACAGCCTAGATTTGTTTCCTTGCTGGTGGGGGGCTGCCTCGTGCCTCCGTGTTCCGTTAGCGCAGGGTACAGGAAAATTGGGTGCGACTCCGCGGATGCCTGCTGATACCACAACTCATCCTGATTGCAGCGTGGATTGCAGCTAAGTTATATGTTACCGTGCAGTCCAAAACATATACTATGATATACATACTCCTTACCACTCGATGCAACAACATTAAGACAACTCGATCATTCACTTTATAAGTTTTAATCTGTTTTACCCGCCAGTGCCTATTTGTGCTCTATATAGTCATATTAATTGGTTATTTATGAAGTTATATTCGTAATATTATTTTAGAATCCCCACTATAGTGATTATTACCCATTATAGATCTATAAAAGGGGGTAGTTGTGTTGTTTTTTTTGTTTATTATATTCTTCCATTATTCTTTTTTTAGATTATACTTATTGTTAAATAATTATCGTGGTTTTATTACTTATTGTAGGGATAATCTCGCAAGACCTACCTAAAATCACGTGGCGCCCTAAAGGAATATCCGGTAATTATTGTGAGAGTAATACTTTTGACCACTAGGTCTCGTGTGTGCTTTTTTAATCTGTATAATAAAGCAGCCTTTGGGAGACTGAGCTAGCCTTCCTGTCACCACTCTTTGTTTATAGCAATACAACCCTGAGAGACGTGGCATAGTAGGGTCAGTAATGAAACGTTTTGCACAATGGGGTTCACTGGGGTCTTAATCAAAATCCTTGGGAATTTTATGGTTAAAAAAATCCCTAATATGATTTGCCTTTGATTTCTGTTACCTGTAAAAAGAAAAGACGACCACGTCAAGGGAATCCTAAAAAACGTGAAAAAACTTTTAAATATAAGGTAAGTTTACATCAAATATATTTTTTTTTTAAACAATATTTTTGAATTTTTAGATTAAGTTGGCCGGTTTTGAAGTAGTGGTTTGTAGAACAACCCTGGTTAATCTACACAGAATTGGACGAAAACGATTGGAACGGATATGTACTCATATGTCCGCTAAGTCCACAGTTTTTACGAGGAAAACATTCTCAAAGACGAAATATCATTCCAGAAAACATCATTAAGCACATTGATGATCACATAAAATCGTTTCCGAAGAGAGAGCCGCACTACGGCCGCCAAAAATGCGACAAGTTTTATTTATCTCCAAAAGTAAATAATAAAATAATCAACTTTATTTAAAAAAATATGAAAATCGTTGCTACGAACTTCTTCAGCAAGGTGACAATGTCAAGCCACTTATTACATACGATTTCTTCTTCCGATATTTTAAAGAAAACTTTAACTATAGTTTTGGTACATCTAGATACAAACACAAGTAAGATGTGACTTACTTGACAACAAGTTAAAAAGTACTTTAGACGAAGTAGTATTTCTACTTCGTCTAAAGTACTTTTTAACTTTAAAAGTTGAAAAAGAAGTACATTTAAAGAAATCTGAATGATTCTACAAAGACTTAAAACAGCGTACAAAAGAGACCCAGGAAAATGAAGAAGTTGAGGTTCTTTATATAAATATAAAGTAGAACATGCATTTTTAGCACTGAAACGAATTTTACTAGTGATCAAGAAAAATATGATGAACAATTAGACACGGACAACGACGAAGAGAAATCCCCAGTTGAACGAGTACAAACAAAAGCCAGAACTTTTGAGACAAAAAAATCTACAAAAAATGCCATAGAAGAAAGTTTGATAAGATTTTTAAACAAATCTGTAGATACACAGATTGACGCAGAAAAATTAGTTCACTCACTTTTACCCACTTTGAAGAATTTTGATGAAGATGAGAAAATGAAAATACTAAATAAAATGTCTTGATAAATACAGAAACCGATCTGGTTCTATTTAACTAAACAACAATTTATTTTGGCAGTATACCAATATATTATATTAATAAATGAACTATTAATTAAACCATAAAATATGAAAATGTTTTTCTAGATTTAGATTTAGGAGATGTATTCACTGGTACAGTATATTGGTGACAACATAATATCATACATGTAAGACGGACGAGGTGAAACTCAAAAATTGAATCAGTGTAGCAAAATGGAAAGGTGTTTACTACGAAGCTTTAAGACGTGTAATTTATAGTAAAAGAGCACGTGGTGTACCTGTGTTATTATCAAATAACAACATGTTCAAGTCTATCCAATTGTTATTAAAATACAGAAGTGAAGCAGGAGTAGGAAATACAAACCCATATGATTTTAGCTCGCCAAGTAAAACTTTACGAAATTCTCACACGGTAAGAGCATGTGACCTTATGAGAAAGTTTTCAAAAGAATCTGGTATTGTTAAACACTTAATTCTAGGAGGTACAACATTGTGAAAGCAAATTGCAACACAGTCATCTACATTAAATATGGATGAATCAGAAGTTAAAGACTTGGCAAACTTTTTGGGACTTTTGTGAATTTTTTCACCACGAGCATTATAGAAAACCCGTGGTCTCTAGGGAAATTTGCCGTATTTCAAGATTGCTAGAAATAGGAGAAGGAAAGACGAATGAGAATGAAAGAAATTTACCAACAGATGAAGCATTAGGTATGTACTGTAATAATATACAATTTATATAAGCTGAAAAGTCTTTGTTAGTACAACAGAAAAGAAACATATTTAAAACGCATTAAAATATTTTTTGTATTTATACAGAGTGTTTACTAAAGACTGGGCCACTATAAGACTAGCTTTCTTGGATGAAAATAAGGTGATTTAAATCCATTTACCTTAGTACCATCTTGCTTTCTTAAGAAGTTACAGGCCCCAGAAGGTAGCTTTTTGAGTTGATAAACAATAATGAAAAATAATGCAAAACTACTTTGATAAACTATAAATAGTTTTGATTACTTTTGTTTAAAACGCCTGGCCTTAGCAACGTGTTACCTACCTGCATGACAGTAGTTTTCAGTGTTATAGTCAGAAATGCACAAAATAGCAAATCTACAGATGATTGGTTATGGAGATGAATTTTTCGTCTATATTCCAAGGGACAATAAGTGAAATAGAAAAACAGTTTTGCGAGCTTGACTTGTGAAAAGGCCCATTTACACGAGCCGAGCATTGTTTGCGAACACTTTGCATACATTCATACAACAGGGTTTGCGAATCCTGTTCTAAAACATTCTCGAGCGTTCCGCTACTTGTCGGTAAACTGACGAATGCTCAAAGGGATTCAGTATTCGTTGCGCATCCAGTGTGAACGGCATATCTAGAGAGAACTCGAGCGGCCGTTGCTGAGTGGACAAACTTGTTGTTTTGTTTTCCAAATGGATTGGGACAGAGAAAAATGCCTTGAGCTAATCGGGTTGTACGAAAAGAAGGCAGAGCTTTGGCAACCCGATCATAAATACCATTATAACAAATTAAAGAAAAAATTATGCTTGGGAAGAAATTGCCGCCAAAATTGGGGTACCTAGTGAACAACTAAAGGGAAAAATCAATTCCTTACTTGCATCTCATAGAAGACAACTGATGAATGAACAAACATCGAAAGGAACCGGAAAAGGTAGGTAGCAAATTAATTATAGTAATCACATAAATAACAATTACTTATACATTTTAATTTTAATTTTTTTATTTTTACACCGAAATATGTATAAAATATGCAATGTAAATGTAGTATAATGCAGTTCATAAAATAGGCACAGATAAATGAAGCAGTCATGAGAAAATAGTTACTGCAAACAAGACAAATTATGTTGTTTATATAGACACAATGGTTAAAATCAAAAGAAACACGAAATGACAGTATGAATTATACTGTAAATACTGAAATAGGTACTTAATTGATTGGTAATTGTTTCCAGGTCAGGGCGAGGTATACAACAGCAAGTGGTTTGCATTTGAGGCCTTGAGATGGGAAAAGGACAAAAACAAGTGCAAACAAACCCTGAGTTCGTCTCTCTTATCGCAAAATTCTCATCAGGAGACAAATTCACACGTGAGCATTATGAGCAATCATGTTGCCATGGTATTAGAATTATGTAGAAATTAACGTAAGTGTATCAGTATATGAAGTAACTTCATTTTATTATTTATAAAACTATGACGCCTTCCTGGACCAAGAAGCAAGTGCAAATGATAGTGTGGATTCCACAAAATCAAGACACAGTGGTGGGCGTCCCCAAACTTCTTTTTCCGAATAGAGCGATCGTTCAAAACGGGGGAAAGTGCAGAAACGGCGTGAGAGTTACAGCGCGGACGTGCTCTCCTATGCTATCAAAATGGTTCTTCATTTTTCGCGAATCTGGTGCTGTCTCAGCAGCTAATGTCGTCGACGATGTAACTTCCAAATATATATGTATTAATTTTCTTTATTTTCATTTGCAGTGGGAAAAATATGGATATCCTTCGGCGACTCCAATCGCCATCGAGGAGCCTCCGATGGGCGTCAACATCGCCGTCCCCCGAGCCAGCTACTCCGGCAACTCCGGCAACTAATTCCATTGCCGAGGATGAATGGGCGGCTTCCTTGGCGGAAGAGAGGCGACGGAGGGAGGAAGAAGCTCAACGGAGGGTCGAATGGGCTCAACGCAAGGCCAGGGAAATGGCACAATTAAAAAAAAAGTTACGAAGAGAGGAAGAGCTCACCGTGGCACTGAAGGGCGAGGAACGATTTCTTCGTGAACAGAGGGAAGCGCTCAGGGAGCAATTGCGGCTTCTCGACGAACGGGAACTCACTCTGGAATGAAGAAAACGTTCCAATACCGCTTCAGTGAAGCGGTTAAGGGGAATGGTGAACCAATTTGAAGAAATAGTTGAGAAAATAACAAAAAAATAGTTATTTCCTCAATCATTGAGTTCAGCAACTCTTTTTGTAACTTTACTTATGAATCTGATTTTTAGTTTGTAATATTTTAGGTTATTTTTATGTACATATAATCTGATTTTAGTTTGTAATATTTTAGGTTATTTTTTTTTATTATTATTATTATTATTATTATTTGTATATAAATTTTCTAGAAATAAAAATATATTGTTATCAATTCATTTTTTTTTCTTACCAATCGAAATTTCATGAGACAATAAAATATTTTCGTTAAATATTTAGTGCTTGCTTACAACTTTTTACTTCTACTTTTACTGACACAATAAACAATTTTTTATTATAAGAAATGTAGAATAAAACTAAGCACACAAATACAATCCTTGATTCATTCATTGATACTATTTAAATTTTGCTTAAATAAAATAATTATTTTGAAAAAGCGTTTGTAAAACATGCATTTTCAGTTATCCTAACCCTACATTTTAACAAATTTTTCACATACTTACAAATAAAAATAAACAATTTTATATGTATGACTATGAAAGTATATGTTATAAGATGTGCAGATACATTTACAAAAATAGATATTTTCATAGATTTCAGCACCTAACACCTTATTGGTTTGATCAACTTTTGTATCTGTTTTCATGTTTTATTGCAGACATCTTTGCACATATCATCCGTGTTATTAGATAAGCTGTATTATTCAGTTATTAAATGTTCAAAATTATTTGCCTTCAGATTCAGTGTATACAGGGTGGTACAACCAAGATGGGGTGGAAGATTACGCCTGAACGACGAGGAATTATAAAATAATTTTTTGTCACGAGGTGCATAGTTAAGAGATCCATATTTTAAAAATATTTTTATTATACAGGGTGCACACAAAAGTCCGTGGCAAACCAAACATATGTTTTTTAAATGGAACACCCTGTATTTGAATCCTAAAATGAATTCTACCAATTACTACGATGTTTTTTATATAATGGTTGATGAGTTTAAAGTTTATAGTTTTAGAGAAAATGGCGCTTAAACTTGAAAAACTGCCCCCAAATCAATCAAATTCCTCCCCCATCTAAAAAGGTTGTCAAAAAACAAAACCTAGTACAAGATGTACCATATCCTTGGGTAGAATAATGAATCTTGACTGGTTCAAAAATCATTGACTAGTATACAGCGTGTTGGAGGAGCTTGACTATTTCACTCGAAAGTCAATTTTTTAAAATGGAACACCCTAAATTTTATTTGCCCATGTTAAAGGCAATAAAACCAGCTTTCAAAAAATATGGCACATGATATCCTTCAATGAAATACTTTCTTAGGAAATCATTGGAAAACTTTAATTTTTCAAAGAACGACTGAAACAAACTGTGAAATAACGACTAAAACTTCAAAAATGATCAATATGATATCAGTTCTATACGAATGTCAAAGAAATTCGTTATTAGCTAGTAGAGTGTATGCGGCACGATATCCGGAAAACGAGAAAAAACGAAGGCCTAAAGCTTTTCGCTCATTATTGAACCGATTTGAAGAGACAGGAAGTGTTGTATTCAAAAAACGTGCAATAGTTAACAAACCAGTAACAAATGAAGAAAATCAACTAGCAGTATTACTAACTGTACAAGAAAATCCACAAACAAGTACTAGAGAAATTGAGAGAAGCCTAGGTATAGACCGCACTAGCGTCAATAGAATTTTGAAGCAGCATAAATATCACGCCTATCACATGGAATTACATCAGCAACTTTATGATCGGAATTTTAACAGCAAGGAAAACTTTTCTATTTTGATGTTAAACAGGGTTAGGGATGATCCCAATTTTATAGATAAAGTGCTGTTTTCCGACGAAGCAACTTTTAAAAGTAACGGTCTGATTAATCGCCATAATATGCACTTTTATTCAGTAGAAAACCCTCACTGGGTTCGCCNTAGGGTTTGCAATCCCGCATTCCGCGTTACAGCATTCCAGCGAATTCCCGCATGTCAATGAGACCTGCGGAATTCCCGCATTTGTGCGGTAATTTCCGCGCGGGAAATTTTTGAATAGAACACATCCGTATAGCGACGTGCGCGCGAGCGCTTCGTTTGGTTTGCATGCGCATCTCGTTCCCTTGTGATAGCATCGATCAATCGAGCGATGGAAAGGATTAAAATTGGCAGATCTCTGCATCAATCAAAGAAATTCCTTGATTCGTTTGTTTATTTTGGAGAAAAAAAGTGTTTACAAAGTGAAATTTTATATGTAGATAATAGTTTTGTATTCTTGAATATTAATTTTATTATACTATATTATAGATGTAGCAAATATTTTTTTAGAAATTGTTACTACGATTAAATTACTAACCTAACCTAGATGTTTATGAATTTAGTAATTTAACAGCAAGATGTACGTTAAGTAACTAGAGACATAATAATATCTATGTAAAAATAACAAAAGTAATATGTTATTGATGTGTAGATTTCTGTCGATTCTTAGGTAATAATTAATAAACATAGTTTTTAATATACAGGGTGGCCATTAGTGTGGGAATGTAAAATAATTCCTTTGTTATTCATAATACAGAAAAAAAGTTTATATAAAAGTGGTACAGAATCAAAAAACCTAAAGGACAAAATTAATTTGAAATATACAGTAATATATATACAGTACAGTAAATATACAGTAATTAGTAAAAACGGGATACGCCAAATATTACATTTTTTAAATAAAATACCCTGTATATTTATAAACATATGGATTTGAACAACTGATTGAACAACTCTTATAAAGCATTTACATCTTTCAGTAACGTTAGTAATAATGGTATTGATTTTCTTTATTTGTTATTGATTTGTAGTAAATCGCAGATCTAGTAGATAGAGACATACTTTATAGCAGGTACCTAGTTAAGTTAAATCAAGGGCTAGAAACAGGCTGAGAAACAAGCCGTTCTTACGAAGATTGCATGAAAGGCGGCACTGTAAAGTATTTCGGCGTGATTTAAAATAAACAAACTTCTAAAGTTATCGTTATTTCACCGGATATGGGTTATTAATTTTATCTTTAACATGACTCCTACGAAAACTGTCAATTTAACAACTTTTGGAAAGATAACTGTTCCTGGGAACTTTCGGGCCTTGGGGGAGAAAAAGCTGCGATTGCAGAAAGGAGCAGTTACGCCTTTTTTAGTAATGGCCGACGGAATATTTAGATAGCTTACACCCTCTTTTTGTGATAAAAGCCAAAAACACTTAAGTGGGAATAATTTATTGGAAAAATTTAATAATTGATTGGTGGGATCGATTCAACCATGTTTTAATATAGGAGGATTTTAGGAGAGCTTTAGAATACAGGGCGGGGTTAAAACATTGGGAAAAATCGGGAGCTTAAGACTTTGAAGGAAGACTAGAGTCAGTCGTTGCGGGGACTACAGAGTCGTTACGGGGCTCCGGGAATCGAGGGATTATTGTGTGGATCCGGGATCCGAAAGTCGTTTAGGACTCCGGGAGTCTAGAGTCGTTACGGGGCTCGCGGAATTGGAAGTTTATTTTCTAGTGCAGGGCACTAGGTCTTGTTTGGGCCATATTTTTCTAGAGTCAGGAGTCGGGTTTCGAAACGATCAGCGGGAATCGAGGTAATGGTTCGGGGACTATAGAGTCACGGGCATCCGACGGTTGAAATCGGGAATTAATTACAAATCAACTGGGATTTAGTTGTGGGTTTATTCATTTTATTTTAGAAAAGTTGTGTCGACCGCGAGGAAGTGTACTGTGCACGGTGGGTGCCATTCTGTTTCGTGTTTCTCAGTGGATTAACACCAATTCTGTTTCAGGAGTTTTGGTAAGTGTACCAAGTAGCATTTTTGTTCTTTTTCTTTGATTTAGCTTGTAACGTTATCCTAGACAGGACGGCAGCGATCAGACTGTCTCTCTGAACATTATTATTCAATATAAGTACCTAGTAGCATTTTGGGTTCTTTTCCTTTGATTTAGCTTGTAACGTTATCCTAGACAGAGCGGCAGCGATTAGACTGTCTCTCTGAACATTATTATTCGATATAAGTACCTAGTAGCATTTTGGGTTCTTTTTCTTTGATTTAGCTTGTAACGTTATCCTAGACAGAGCGGCAGCGATTAGACTGTCTCTCTGAACATTATTCAATAAGTGTACCAAGTAGCATTTTGTTCTTTTTCTTTGATTTAGCTTGTAAAGTTACCCTAGACAGAGCGGCAGCGATTAGACTACCTAGAGAGGCAGGAACATTATTCAATATATAGTTAATATTAAATCAATGCGAGGTTTGATTTCTCACAACCGCCTGACTCTTCCCCGCTAATAAGAAGTCTCTGCAAGAAGTTTTTTGCTTCGACTTTAGCTAGAGCCGAATCCAGGTGTCTGTCAGCCGCTCGACAACCAACCAGGAGNATCGAGGTAATGGTTCGGGGACTATAGAGTCACGGGCATCCGACGGTTGAAATCGGGAATTAATTACAAATCAACTGGGATTTAGTTGTGGGTTTATTCATTTTATTTTAGAAAAGTTGTGTCGACCGCGAGGAAGTGTACTGTGCACGGTGGGTGCCATTCTGTTTCGTGTTTCTCAGTGGATTAACACCAATTCTGTTTCAGGAGTTTTGGTAAGTGTACCAAGTAGCATTTTTGTTCTTCTTCTTTGATTTAGCTTGTAACGTTATCCTAGACAGGACGGCAGCGATCAGACTGTCTCTCTGAACATTATTATTCAATATAAGTACCTAGTAGCATTTTGGGTTATTTTTCTTTGATTTAGCTTGTAACGTTATCCTAGACAGAGCGGCAGCGATCAGACTGCCTCTCTGAACATTATTCAATATATAGTTAATATTAAATCAATGCGAGGTTTCATTACTCACAACCGCCTGACTCTTCCCCGCTAATAAGTAGTCTCTGCAAGAAGTTTTTTGCTTCGACTTTAGCCAGAGCCGAATCCAGGTGTCTGTCAGCCGCTCGACAACCAACCAGGAGAAAGCCAGGGCGAANTGACTCATCCCCGCTAATAAGAAGTCTCTGCAAGAAGTTTTTTGCTTCGACTTTAGCCAGAGCCGAATCCAGGTGTCTGTCAGCCGCTCGACAACCAACCAGGAGAAAGCCAGGGCGAAGATACGAACACTAGTCTAAAATCGGGAGCCGCGTCTTTATTGGTGCCCGAGGGGGAATAGTCCTTGGGTAAGCAGCTGCCCGACGGTCGTAGTATTGTGGTATAGAAATTTGGTCACAGGGTGGAGAGCTAATAGAAAACTAAACAGAACAAAAGTACATATTTCTGGTAAAAATAGGTTTTTCTTTTTAGTTTGGATCGTTTTGTGTTTTTGCACATATATTTTGGCGTCAGGTGTTTTGCACATATATTTTGGTGTCAGGTGCCTTATTGCACATGTATAATTTGGTGTCAGGTGCTTGTAGTTTTGCGGACTTGCACAATTTTGGTGTCAGATGAGGGGTGTTTTTTTGAAAAAGCGGAATAATATATTGTGGGGGTTGCTTTTTGAAAAAGCGGAATTAAAAAGAGTAAGGCGCGTGAGGAAAATGTAGGAATTTTTTTTTCTCGGTAGATTAGCGGAAACCAGAGTAAAATTAGGAGTAAGGTTTAGAAGATAACTGGGTTATTTTCGAATAAATAGGTTGATTTATGAGGCGTTAAAGCGGCGCTGGAGAAATATTATTATAGAGAATTTTTGCTATGAATCACTAAATACAATTTGGGTTTCGTTAAGAGATATTATTTTAAGTTGAGTATGCGGAAAGTTATTTACTAGATACGGTGGCATGATAATTTCAAGAAGGCAATTTTATCCTTTAATAGAAACGTGGAGAATTCGCGTTAGATAGGAATTTGAAAGAGGAAGAATGAGTATTCTGGAGGTTTTAGAATAAAAATTTGTATTTTTTTTATCGTTAGCTATTAGAGCTGAGCGTCTAGAAAACACTAACAGTATAATTATATCCTTTGAGTATTCAGTAAAATTTACATAATTCATTTGAAGAGAACTTTGTAATGAGGAATACATTCTCGTTCTCCTATACTCTCTTTTTGCGTTATAAATAATAGTTGTACCGATTTGCTGATCTCCATCTGGACCAGGTAGAGTTCTCCGAATGTTGTATTGGTATCTGTGATTTTTGTGGCAGATATAGAACGTCTCCTCCGTCAAAAACTTTTATCCTTCTAATTTTTTTTGCATTTTGACCTCAAACTTTTACTGCATTGATCCAGCATCATATCGTCTTTTTTTTATATATTTTCGGAATTGGTATCTGTGATTTTTGTGGCAGATATAGAACGTCACCTCCGTCAAAAACTTCTGTACTTCTTATTTTTTTGCAGTTTGGCCTCAAACTTTTACTGCATTGATCCAGCATCACATCGTTTTTTTTTATATATTTTCGGAATTGGTATCTGTGATTTTTGTGGCAGATATAGAACATCACCTCCGTCAAAAACTTTTATACTTTTTATTTTTTTGCAGTTTGGCCTCAAACTTTTACTGCATTGATCCAGCATCACATCGTCTTTTTTTATATATTTTCGGAATTGGTATCTGCGATTTTTGTGGCAGATATAGAACGTCACCTCCGTCAAAAACTTTTGTACTTCTTATTTTTTTTGCAGTTTGACCTCAAACTTTTACTGCATTGATCCAGCATTACATCGTTTTTTTATGTTTTCGGAGTCTCTCGTCCTTTTCGTGAGTGGTGCAGTCCGCTCTTGTAATATAGCCAACATATCTTCTATCTTCTCCGTGCATTTTTTTATTTGCTGCGTGAAGTCGGATTCGGCGCTCGATCCTGTTCTCTCGCCTTTTAATATCGTGTGTTTCCTACAAAGTATTTCCTGCTTTTCCCAATTTTTCTAGGAATGGGGTTGGTTTAGTGTTGATGTAAGGATATTTTCCTTAGTAAAGTCTAGGCAGGCTAGAATAAATCAACGTGAGCATTTTATCACTACAGAGTCCGAGAATACGTATGACATATGTGGAATAAATAAATCTTATCGTGTAATTACCGCACGGTATTGGCATTGAAAGTCAGCTGTTGAACGGAAGCTGAAGTTACAATAATAAATAAATAAAGGTCGAGTGTCGACCCTCAGCAGGAGAACTGCTGATTTTGATTTTGTGTCGCCGTAATTGATAGCGCGTTGAACACGGCTGTTTAATTTAGATTTTGTCAAGGTATAGAGTGAGCCAGGAAAGGTAGCAAAGAATTCATTATTTTAGGTAGCGCGACCTAAAGAAGTGTGCTGAAAAGAACCGAATAAAGTTGTAGTTGTTTTGAGTACATNTATAGAGTGAGCCAGGAAAGGTAGCAAAGAATTCATTATTTTAGGTAGCGAGACCTAAAGAAATGTGCTGAAAAGAACCGAATAAAGTTGTAGTTGTTTTGAGTACATAGAAGTTTTTTTGAAGTGGTAATTATTTTTTTTTGGAAAAAAACTGTATTTTGTAAACTGTTTTGTGTAAACTGTGATTTTGCCGTCATTTGGAGCACTTAGAGAGTCTTGGTGTTAGAAATTAAACGAGTGGTATAATTTTGTGTTAACTTTTTTATTTGTATATACGAGGTACGTGCACAAGATAGTGCGAATTAGGTACAATAATCTGTATACCAAGTGGGTCAAAAAGTAGGTGGAGTTTCTGAAAAACAATTATGTGGAAAGTTAATTGGGTTTTGTATAGTGCGTTTATATACAGGGTGAACCAGATATATATTTTTAAAACTTATTTTATTTGGATTAATTTTTTTTGGTTGGATTTAGAATTAATTTCTTTGCAAATTTACAGATTACAAACAAATAATTTTGGAAAACTTTAGATTGTTGTTTATTGGTTTTTTTGTTCTTTTTAAAAGGAGCTATTGGAAATAATTCTTGGTTTTAAGGAATCTTTTGATTTTGATTTGAGTTAATTATATACAGGGTTAGTAAGAACTATTAGGATTTAATTTCGGTTTGGGAAATAACACCAATATTTTGGAAAAGTTGTACCTATAGAGACTAGTTGGAACAAATTGGGATTTTGAGTTGAACTGAATATACAGGGTTAGTCAAGAGGTAGCGATTATTTTAGTTTGGTTTTTGTTTTGAGTTCTGGGAAGGATTACTTAGAATACCCACGCTGTTGAGAAATCAAGCCTAGATTTTGAGTTTAGTATATACGAGGTCAGTCAAAGAGTACGCAGTTACATTTAAATTTTATTTTATTAATTTTATTATTGAATTTGGAATTAAAGATAAAGTTAGAGCAAATACTACGAGACCCCGGAACATACAGGGTGATCAAAAAGAAAAAAAATGTATTATTTTTTTTTAGTCGATTTTAGTTTTTTGAAGCGGTACCAGTGGAACTTTAGCGACTAATAATAGTTGGAAATCTTGGTTGCGGTTGCAAACTATACGATAATTTTGGGAATATTCTTTTTTAAATTTTAATTTGTTTAAATTAACATAGAGACAGTTTGGGCCGCGTAGCTCGCAACGAACGAGATGACGACAAATCAAATTCCAACTCCCGCTGGAGCGGCAGCAGCAGCTGTGCCCCCAGTTGCAGGCCAGTACGCGCCGATGATGGCGTATTCTTTAGGTATGGTAGCGGCCACGGTCGACAATGTTACAGGGAAAGACATTAGTCGATATTTTGATAGGTTGGAGCAAAGGGCAGAACTAGACGGATGGACCGAATTGGAAACTCTGCGGATATTTAAATACAAATGTATAGGTGAGCGTATGATTTTTTGAGTTCAGACTCCACTTTAAGAGAGTTAGGTTACCGGGACTTGAAAGACAAGTTCCTAGAACATTTTGCTACGACATTGCTACCTGGAGAGTACCAGCTTAGCTTAAACAAATGTTACCAGCGGCACGATGAATCCGTGACTGGGTTTTGTACCCGACTGCGGCTGATAGGAACCAAATTGTTAAAGGAAGATTTGAAGAATGCAACTCAGGAAGAGAAAGCCGGGATTAGGAAGAAGAGTCAAGAACTAATATTAAACCAATTCAAGATGAGATTACGAAGGGACCTCCTCAAAGAAGTAGGACTGATGTTGTTAAGAGAAGACAACTTAACCTTGGAGAAGGCGGAAGAATTGGCGAAACTTTATGAAACCAACATGAAGATGTTGCAAGGAAGAGGTGCTGGACCAACGGTAATGGCTGTGGACTGCTACAAATGCGGGGAACTGGGACTTATGGCAAGAAACTGTATAAAAACAGAAGAACAAAAGACGTCGATGGAACGAAGCCAAGCCTGCTTTTTATGTAAACAACCCGGGCACAGGGCAAGGGATTGTCCAAACAGAGATACGTCAAGAGGAGCGGTACCAAGAAGTAACAGGGACTTCCGGAATAGGGATAGTAATAATAGGAGAAGTTACGGGAATTTTAATAAGGGTGGATTTAGTTGGGACCAAGGAAATAATTTTGTCGATAGCCGAAATAGTAACAGGGATCAGCGGGAAAACTATAATAGCGACAGGGGTAGAAGAGATTTTGGTAATAAGGTAAATTTTAATAGGGCATACGTCAATAATGCGGGAGATCGCGGAGCCAGACTGGCACAAAACCAGTATGAACAAAGACGATTTAATTACCAACCACGGGAGGAGAACCGAGCAGTAGGAAATGGGGGAAGAAATAATGGTGGTCCCGGAAGATATGAAAGCGGAAGACCAATGCAGAGCGAAAGTCGTCAAGAAATGGGTTGGAGAAGAAATGAAGACCGGAGAATTGGCTATGATGGGAGACAAGGAAGAAACTACAATAGAAGAGGTGACAACTATCAACGCCGAGACGAGGATGGAGTCCTGAACAAAGCCTAGACCAGTACGCGCTTTACGGGAAACCGAGACAAAGGAGAGGAGGCAAAAAGGGGTGATAAAGACCCAAAAGCTAAAGTAGGATGGTTGAGTGTCGAAGGCGCTGTTTTAGACCATGATGAGGAGCATAAACAAGTCTCCTCGGGGTCGTTAAACTAGTTCGGTCTTCTAACTCTCCCCGCTTAGGAGGCCATCCAGCCACTACTTATCATAGGGGCTTTGGTCAGGGTCCCAACCGATCTAAAAGTTCGGAGGACTTAAAAAGGGGATAACTTTTCAAAAATATATACGGGGCATTAAAGGATATTTTTCAGGACCCGAAAAATACGGTTACAAGTTTAGATAGGGAAAGAGGTATTTCATCGGTTATTCCAGGTATTTTAGGGGAACAAGCGGACTTAGAGGAGCCATACATTATCGAGTTGATATTGGGTAGTACTCCAGTACGATGTTTGATTGATACAGGATCAGCTGTGTCACTTATAAAAATGGATTTAGTACGCAAAAAGGGTATACAATTAGAGCAGCATGAGGCATTAACCTTAACAGGTATTACGGGGCATGCGCTGACTACTTATGGGGTAGTGCACTTGAACTTAACATTGCCCGATTCGGACCGAAACTGTTCAGGAAAGTTTATAGTATGCGAGGATTGTATATTGACAACGGCTGAAGAATTTGTAATACTTTTAGGTAGGGATTTTTTGAACTCACAACGGGTAGCGGTATTTTGTCAACCACAACCGGTTTGGATATTGTGGGACGAATGGTAGATTGCGCTCCAGCGAAGCCAGACCAGGATGGCTTGGATGAAGGTAGAATAGATTTGGCGGTAGAAGAAGCCTTAAACAAGATAGAGGTAGGAGAACCATTGATTTTGAACACAACAACCAACGAGCACGTATCCTCAAAGGGGGAAGTAACAAGTGGGAAACGTAGATGGTCAAGAGATAACGGAGATTGGCAAAATTGGCTACAAAGAATAGCCGACTTCTATAAGGGCCCACAAGTAATTAAGTTAGTAGTAACCGCACAGGTTCACAGGAGTGCAGAAGAGGAGGAAAGACCTCATGCCGAACAAAGAATTTCAGGAACCCGGAGGCCGACAGGAAGGAAAAACATTAAGAAGCAGGACGAATCAATGGATAGAATTTCAGTAGACACGGAGGAAATTGACAATGGAAAGGATACTCAGAAGAACGAAGCGGACCTATTGCAGGGAAGGTTAACGAAAATTGACAATGGAAAGGATACTCAGAAGAACGAAGCGGACCTATTGCAGGGAAGGTTAACGAAAATTGACAATGGAAAGGATACTCAGAAGAACGAAGCGGACCTATTGCAGGGAAGGTTAACGAAAATTGAGGGGATGTTTACGACGTTACAAGAACAGCATACATCGGCACTGGAAAAATTACGGAAATTGGAAAATGGGGAACATGAAAAAGATGCCAAGGATCGAACGAGAAAAGCAACGAAGATTATGGAAAGAGAAGGGGAGGCTAAAATAATAGCCGCGGAGGAATTTGTTCTACCCCCAAAAATGGAAATGATATGTCAGGGACTAGTTCAAGGACGTTTGGATGGAGAAGTAGTGGTCTGCGAACCTGTGGAGCTGGGTAATAAGGATGCTTATGTGGCATATTCAATTATTGACAACGCTACACTCGTGCCAGTGAGAATTATCAATTTGTCCGGAACGGAATTAAAGATTCCAGCGGGACGCACGATTGGGTATGGAGGTAGCATTCCCGTGTAACGAGGGAATAATAATAGCGAAGATCGATACTTCTAACGATAAATGGATTGAAGAAGGATTTAGTTTAACTCATTTAGATACAAAAACTAGATTTAAGATGCATGAACTAAACATTTTTATCTTTTTTGCAGTACAATACAGCAATATGGCTCAGGAAACACCAATCCCAACCCATATCAGTTCCTGAATAACGCCAAAACTGCGTTAATTAATAATTTATCGTCAAATAAATCTTTCAGTAAAAACTGTGAGGATGATGAGGCGCACCTGCTTATAAATTTGAAAGAACTGCTACTACACACACCTAACAAAATACTTTCCGATTCAAATGAATTAATAAACATTGAAAATGTTGTTATTGCTGAAAATCCATTTGAATCAGAAAGTACTGCATATGTGTGCGGATTTTTGTTAAAAAAAATTAAAACTTAATTGTGAAAATTGCACAAATAATTTCTAAAGCAAAACAATTGAAAATTTCCACAGTTTTGTATATTTGAAAGAAAATGATCAAACTAATTTAAGACTGAAATATTGTAATGAGGTTATGATTAAATGTGTTACCCACTGTTACGACTTGATTAAAAAATGTTTAGATGAATGTCCCAACATTTGTAATATTAAAACAAAGATTATTCAACTATTATTGAAATATGTACACATATTTTTTATAGATTGTAAAATACATAAAGATACTATAGCAAAGACATTTTTAGATATTATTTGTAATTGTCTCATTTTCAAATTCACAAAGGACAAGTAAAGATTATTTGTAAAAAATAAATTAAAACAAATATACAAAAAAAAATACATTTGTAAAACTGTTGTATTAATTTTCCTTTTTCTTTGATATTTAGTAACACAAGTAAGTGTATCTATTTTGTGAGAATATGAGGTCAGTGTATGTATTTAATTTAAGAAACTGCATTGCTTTCTAAAGTCAAAACCTGAAATGATAGAAAACTGAATTTAATTTTGTAGGGGTTTTCGACACCGAAACAATATACGATGACATTACACGTCTGGTTATATCAGAAGTAGATATCAATTTGCTTATTTTAAATAGAACAAGATATATTTTCATTCGTTTTTAGATTCCAAGTTTGTCAACTTTGTTAAATGTAACAGTTTTTGAGTTATTTCATTTTTTTATTCATCACGATGGAACGAGTTATAAAAACTGAAGTAATTAAAAAGTTACTGAGTTTTGATATGTTGTATCTTTAATTAGGTTTAACCTAAAATTAGATGTAGAATCTGAAAGTGACATAAAATATATATTTTTTTTAAATAAGATAGATGATGTCTACTTCTGGTATAATCATAAGTGCCCCATTATATTTTGTTTCAGCTCAGGAGTGTCGAAAACCCCTAGAAAATAAAATTCAAATTTCTGTCAATTCTAGTTTCCTAAATACATCTAATTCACGCTCGTTGGACACCCTAATATCATCAGTATTTAAAATGCCCGCTAAGCAAACTATTTAAAGTTCCCGCCAACTCTACAGTACATGTTTTATGGCTACAGCTTCGTCTTACCCGCGAGGGGGGTGCTGTTGCTCTTATATTCACTTATTTGAAGAGGCTTTTGATGAGTCTTTTCTATTGTCTCTGGCAGGGACCGATGACTACCTGTTTCACTATTGCAGACAAGACTGATCATGAAATGAAAATTAGAAGCATGGAAAAATCGAATATCAAGAAGATGTTATGATATGTTTCACAACTTATCGGCATTCATTGACGTTGCAGGAGAAGAACTTGATATTGCATCTCTAAGAAAAGTTATCAGCGACCACTTGACTAACCTGACAGAACGTTTCGAGTTTTATTTCCCAACAGAAGAAGATCCGCGTAAAGAAAGTGGATGGGTGCGTAAACCATTCGTTTTATTTATAGGTGACTTACCTGTCATTATAGGAAATAAATTGTTGGAGGTCGCTGATGATGAAGGACTGAAGGTTAATTTCGAAAATATGTCACTCGCATCTTTTTGGTTAAAAGCAAGACAAGAATATCCCGAGCTCTCCGATATTGCTTTGAAAAAACTTCTTCCTTTCGTCACCACTTACCTCTGTGAGATTGGCTTTTCAACAATGAGTGTAATGAAAACAAAGTATAGGAATAGTATGAATATTCATCCCCCATTTCGAGTGACGTTATCATCAATTGAACCACGGTTAGAGAAACTAACCAAGAATAAGCAAGCCCATTTATCACATTAATGTGCGATTCTGGTTGAACTGTTTATGTTTATATGCAGTTTCGTTACAAATTTATGAATAAAATCCTTGCATTTCGTTATTGTTTTTTTTTTAATAATGTGAAAAAACTGAACCTTGATAAATTGTAGCGGTCCGTCATACATTAGTAACATTTTTACTGGTCCGTCACACTAAAAAGTGTAAGAAGCGCTGATATAGACAATGAGACAGTTAATATCGAGAATTATGAAGAAAATCCCGAAGAAACGATTATCCAAAATACTAAAAAGGAGATACAACGCCCTAATACTAAGAAAATTAGCAGATACATAACGGTGATAAAAACGAACATTAATTCGACTACCTATGTAGAAACGTTTAATGCAGTTCATTAATGGCACTTGTATTCGTCAAATATAATTTATTTCAATTGCAATTTAAAAATCAAACGTAATTACAAGAAAACAATAATATAATGATAATTTCACATACATTTGAATATTATAATGGTTTCACATCGGTACAAACATAAGAATGTAACAACACCATATTTATATGTTTTTCTTAATTTAGAATTCAGAACAAAACATTGAAATTAGTCGAAGGAAAAATAAGGTTTGGGATAAAAGAGATAGATGTTATTGTATATTGCAACATTGACGTCACAAATTTTTCGAGGCATTTATTTAGAAAACATTCTAATGAAAACAACGTTAAACAAATACTAAATGAAAAAAGGCAGTTCCACGAGAAAACATCTTCTGAATTTATTAATACAACAGGGAAATGTTTTATTATACTCTGAAAACATTATTAGGCCAGTACAACGACCAACATTGGCAGATGACGAAACTTCCTTCAGGAGGAGAGTCAACAGTCCTCTCAAACTTCTAACGCAGTCGTAGATACTGAAAACGCTTCATCGCCCCGATCACAACTATCGGAGTCTATCATAAATGAAGAAGAACCACCACAGACATTACAAGAACAACATACACAAGAAACATCAGTAATTAACATAACTTCACCACAACAACCTGCTCTTAAAAGAAGACGTAATAATCAGAAGGCCCAAAAGAAGCCACAGGCAGATTCTGCAGACATCATGCTTACAGAAGCTCTTCAGTGCTTACAAAAGTGTTCTAACGACATCAACGATCCATACCTTTCTTTTGGAAAACACATAGCCAATAAGTTAAGAAAGTATGACGCACACACCTTAGCATGTGTAAAGAACGCCATCAATAATATAATTTATGAAGCAGATTTAGGCAAATACACGCAGCAGCACTTCACTCCAGTTTATTTTACTTAACAGTACCTCCAATCATCTACATCAACATCATCGTCACATACCATTACACCATCACCTGTTAATCTTGATTTGGAATCACACGATGTAACGATTTTGTAAAAAATTTAAGTGGTTAACTTAAAAATTAATATTAATATTAAAAAAAAAATAAATAAATATAAAACTTAAATTAATATATTTTTTTACTTACCTTTACGTAGTCCGTTAAGGCTTCAATAATAGCATCGCAAACTTCTGGAATTATTTTTGAGATACTCTGCTTCGATACCCGAAATAAGTATTGTAAGCTCCTATAAGAGTCTCCACTTAAATATCTTAAACTTATTAAAACTTGTTCTCGTACAGTGATTGCCTCTCTATAATTTGTGTCCCGCTTTTTAATTTTCTCAGACAATAATGAGCATAGATTTTCAAATTCTTGCAGGGACATACGTGTAAAATTATGCACGGTTTTATCATTTGTCAAGTCCTTCAGTAATTTATTTCCGTATTCATTGCGACGCTCATAAAATTTTTTAATCCACCAGCGTCTTGGTCTTCTTTTAAAGCGTGACCGTTTCCTTTTATTTAAATTTAAATAAGCTACTATGAAAGTACCTGCAGCAACAACTACACAATTGCCCATTTTGGATGGTCGAGGATTTCTGATGGCTCGGCCTGCCTCGCGAGGCTGGTCTCTATGCTTCCGGGCAATCTACTGAGGCTGCCTCGCGAGGCCAGTCTCGCCAGGCGCACGTCGAGACTGCCACGCGAGCCCGTGCGCCCGTGCGTCCAGTGTGGACCCAGCTATTGGCATTATCAGAAAGCAGGAAACCATTTCTAAATAGACTTCGCCTTAAAACGGAGGTCTTCGGCAAGATGCGTGCAGATAAAATATCATTACTAGGCAAAAAGATACAATTGTATGTCAGTATTCTGAAAACTACTTGAAAAAAACACAAACGACCACATATTGCAAATTTAGTTAGCAACAAAATTCGAGAATTAGGGAGAATATTAATTAAGTTAAAAGATATTTACAGGATTAATTTTATGTTAGAATCATTAAAAGCAGAACATTTTGAAAGAGTCTTTTAATGTGCTCGAATGCTAGCTGGGTATAATGAAACTACAAAAAGTTTTCGTGCTTTTTTTCAAAACTATTTTACTGGCCATTTGTGAAACAGCTTCTACTTTAGTTCTAAAAAATTATCCTCTTTTATCCTTGAATAATCATGACGAAGTTTTGAAATATATAAAAAGGTGTAGTAAATTAGTAAGTCATAATTGGAAATTAGAAATAGGTGTTTTAGCACTCAAAGATCTAACTGAGAAAAATTCTCTTCACCCACAAAAATTACCTGTTGCTAATGACAATTTTATTTAACAGACATTGTTATGAATTTGCCGAAAAAGCGGCTCTTCATCTTAGAAAAAATTTACAAGATAGGGATGCTTTTCAAAAACTATCAGAAACACTTTTGGCTTTAATAATTTCACTTAATCGAAAAAGACATGGAGATGTACAGTACACTAAAATCAAATCATATAAATGCGCAACGAATAACCAGGAAGATTATTTTAATATATTAACACAAAGTGAAAAAGAAATAACAAAACATTTTAAGTTAAGAGAATTGTTACAATAGGAAAAGGAAGCAAAGCTGTTGCCATTTTGTTTCAAAAAAAAATTTAAAGATATATGGATTTAATACTAGAAGTTAGAGAAAAAAACATGTATTGTCCCACACGAAAATCCATATTTATTTGCAGTAATTAGCTCATTAGCTCATCTAAATGGATCGAGGGTTAAAATGTTTTAAGGAAATACGCGCAAACATCTGGAGCAAAGAAACCAGAAATTCTTACATCTTCTCGTCTTCGCAAACAAATCGCTACAGTCCTACAAGTTCTAAATTTAAGCGATATTGAAATGGAACAACTAGCAAC
Source organism: Anoplophora glabripennis (assembly GCF_000390285.2). Taxonomy (NCBI): domain Eukaryota; kingdom Metazoa; phylum Arthropoda; class Insecta; order Coleoptera; family Cerambycidae; genus Anoplophora; species Anoplophora glabripennis. The sequence goes on along the minus strand of NW_019416714.1, from coordinate 136,845 downwards.
TTTTATGGGACATACAAAGAAAACTCATGAACAGTTTTATAGGTGTAGGTATCAAATAATAATGAACATATATATTTAACCCATTTCTTCCCACTGTACTCATATGAGTACACTACATTTTTTAGCATTCAGTGACATCTATTGGAAATTTAATGGTTAACCATGATATATTTTTAAACTTTTCTGCTAGGTGGAACTTTTTGCAATATGAATTCATATTTATATTATACAAGCACGTTGTAACAAGAAGTGTGTTTTTGGGACTTTCTTTTTTATACTCTTTGTTTGAATTTCCAAACATCACATATCTAAATCAAAGGACGGTAGGCGCAAAAACGCGGCATTGTTAGCGCGTGTGTGCCCGTTGCCCTTCCACATAGTAGTTGTAATTAGTCGTCTTCCGTACGAGTACGGCAAGACTCTCTGTTCTCGCTAATAATACAGTAATTGTTACTTATGTTAAATCAATCAGGTGTTTATATGATTACGACAAATACAAGTTGTGCGACATTCATTGTGGCGTGTTATTTCTTACATCTAGTCGTTGCCATCTTTAAACATCGAGATTAGACCAGTGATTAATACAGTCCACCCATATCATCTTTCCTACAACCCCTGAAAGTAAGATTGCCAAATACCAACAAAACACTTGATTCCTAGATTCTCTTCTTCGAACTACGCAAACTCCCAAGAAAATTAAACTTGAAAACAAATTGCCACAAAATTATGATCATAAATATCGTACAATATATAGAAGGGTTACTGCCACTACCAATTTGTAGGTACATGCTTCGAAAATTGTTATTAATGAAGGAAGGCAACACTAAAAGCTTGACAGAGTTGCATTTTCTTTGCCTATAATACCTAAACAACAACATAAAAACGAATGATGTAAACAGAAGTGTACTGCCTCCCGTACTAATAGATTTTTGAATCTTTCAACAAAAGTTAGTATAACAGACGATAGCCATAATGATGTTGGTGATGCCAACGGCCAGAGTATCTAATACTGTGTCAGTACCTTTGCAGTGTAATAGTTGTCATATGTGTGATTCGGTGTCACGGTTGGTGGAGACTCGGTATACTTCTGGTTCAGAGGAAAAAGAAACATTCCCAGGTCAGGTCCGCCGAATACTTGCCATTAAACTCTGCGTATTATCAAACTNCCTTTATTAATTAATAAAATTAATTTGTGTTTTTAAATAATAAAATCATTTGACATACCCGATGTTACAACAATTGTTCAAAATTTTATCCACCAACGTGTAAACACATTTGGGTCCGTCTTACTCAGTTTCTACGAACTAACACAAATGGCGCAAGGCATTTTTGACACTAACTACTAAAAAACTATTGTAAACACTATCGCAACGACGATTGTAAAATCGGATTTCAGTATTTGGAGTCGCTGAGGCCACGTGGCTCTCCACGCGCATTGCGAATGACGCTAGAGACTACAGTTGTCCAGCTATGTAGTCGTTGAATGTACTATAACTTCAATAATTTTTTTCTCGGAAACTATAAGGATTTTACAAATTTTTTTTTTATGATATTGACTATTCTCATGCCGCATCTATTCCCAAATTTTTTTGGATAAGTTCTGAATCACCCTGTATAGTGTAGCGATTTGAAGAGTAGAACCAGGTCAGACATGATAGGTTTTATTAAGCATGTGATTGGGCATATGAAATCGTATTTTACGACATTTTTTGTTGGTCGGGATCTTTTTAATTTCGAAAAAAAAAAAATCTATTTTTATGAGAATGTGTTTTTTAAGGTCTCCACCGTTATATCTCAAAAAATAATTGTCCTATCAGAATATATATTTTTTAAAGTTAAAGCAGACAATAGCGCTTTTAACAGTACTAATGGATTTTATAAAACTAGCTTTTTCATTTCGCTAAAAATCAGGAAAACTTGAAATTTAAATTTTGTGTAATACAATTTTCACCAATCAATAAACTTTTTTATTTATGTTTTTTTTTATATACATGCAGCGAAGAAAATTAAGCCTAAACATTACATAAATTTTTGAAATAATTAGTTTTTTCCTAAGGTTTATAGTTTGCCAACAATCGATTATTTCATAGCGCGCTAAACTGATGCATGGGGCGTCCAACGTAATGTGTAATCTATGTGTATCTAAAAGAAAAATTTTTTCACAAAAAAAAGAAATCAGTACTCGATATGACCACAAATTCGCCAGATAACTCGGTTAATTCAGTTAAGTCCAACTCATTATCAAGTGGTAGTGATATTCAGGAAGATATATATTACTTCCCAAAGAAATGTCTTGTCTTTTAGCACTTCATTGTCTTACCGGTTGTGACACTACTAGTGACTTTTTTAAAATAGGAAAAAAATCTACATTTGACGTTCTTAAAAAAAATATTCAAAATTTATTAGAATTACCAATGCTGTCTAATGACGAAGCTTTAGAAATCGTTACAAAATTGGTTCTTTTATTGTACAAAACCAAATATAAACAAATTCAGAAATTAAATGATCTGAGAATCAAATTAGCAACAACAACAAAACATCATGGGAGCTTCCTCCAATTGATGGTGCTTTTTATCAACACTTTTTAAGGTAAATGTATATTTAAATAATAAATTTCTTAGCTAATATATTATAATTAACTATTGCAGGTATGTATCAACTTAAAGTATGGTACAACAGCAATATAGCAACACCACTTACAAATTCCAATATTTTCCAATGATAAGTCAATTCCTGATTTTGTTCGGCAATCATTAAGCATTTATTGTTCCAATAACAATTGTGATAATCGAAAATGCGGGTGCGTTAAAGAAGGTCTAAAATGTTATTTATAATGATTGTAAATGTCGTCCTTGTAATAACTTTATTAAATATTTCGAGGAAGATAAGAAAAAGATGACGAATTACGTAGAATGTTTTTAATATAGGACCTAAATTGTCAAAATATAAAAATTGTAGCAATAAATGATTTTTTATCAATAATAATTATTAATGGCAATTATTATAACTATGGTGTTTGTCATACTGATATATTTTTAAAATATGTCAAAATGTCATACCAACCAATTTTATAAATAATACCTATAGTTTACGCCCTTGAATAAATAGGTATGTCACCAAACTCAAATAGGCGGAAAAACAAATTAAAACAGCTCTCAAAATTCGCTAGTTTTTTTACCTTAGTTGTATACCAAATAGGTACCTTTTGAAATAAATAAAATTGATAAAAATTTGAGTACTCCACACGAAGACAACGCGACGCGGCGATCTGATATTACGCAGACGATAGGCGATAAACAGTCTAATGCGAGAGCCAGGTGTGCAAGAATGTGACTTGTTTGTTTAAAAAAATTGCGGTCGTCATACTGTAAGTTGCACATAAAAAATTATGATTTCACAAATAAAAGTTTTTCTCGATTGCTGAAAAATACTTTCACCAAAATAAAAGGTTTAAAGTTATTATTTTAATAAATCAGAAATATATATTATATACATATTCGCGTGATACGTCTGATTGCAAAATACAGGTAAGATCAATGTTTTGAAACATAGCATATGATTTACGACAGTCTATAAGGTATTTTATTTTAATTTCGCCATTTAAAATATTGTTTTTTTTTTGACAACAAATCTTGAATTCTAGGTCTTTCTACTACAGATATGTCATCACCCTGCACTTTTATTACAAATAATGCACTCCATTGTCTTAAAAACTTAATATATTCTGATGATTATTACACACTGCTTATTAGACACGTACCTACTCCAAATCCCGCAAGCCGTACACTATGTAGATTACACATTACGTTGGACGCCCCATGCATCAGTTTAGCGCGCTATGAAATAATCGCTTGTTGCCAAACTATAAGCTTTAGGAAAAAACTAATTGTTTCAAAAATTTATGTAATGTTTAGGCTTCATTTTCTTCGCTGCATGTATATAAAAAAATCATAAATAAAAAAGTTTATCGGTTGGTGAAAATTGTATTACACAAAATTTAAATTTCAAGTTTTCCTGATGTTTAGCGAAATGAAAAGGAGAGTTTTATAAAATCCATTAGTACTGTTAAAAGCGCTATTGTGTCTGCTTTAATTAAAAAAAATTACTCTGATAGTACAATTATTTTTTGATATATAACGGTGGAGACCTTAAAAAACTTATTCTCATAAAAATAGATTTTTTTTTATTTTTTCGAAATTAAAAAGATCCCGACCAACAAAAAATGTAAAAAGTGGTTTCGTGTACACGATCACCTAATTAAGAAATCGCGCCAAGTCTGGTTTGGTTCTACGCCAGTTTTTTTTATCTCGATAACTAAGCGACTTGGCGTTGCAATTTTGCTCGTCTAATAGACATTAGCATGAACGACGTTGGAAAGGGCTATGAAGGCAGGCTAAGAATTGTGGTAGATGATTTAAAAAATAATAGTCCTGTTGAGACGTTTGAAAAATTGTTCGATCAAAATATAATCAAAATGTTCGTCGATCAATCGAATATGTATGCGGCGCAAAAGAATAACCATACATTTGTGGCAACTGAGGATGAAATCAAAATATTTATCGGTATATTACTCATCAGGGGTTATCACAAACAACCTCGTGAAGCTATGTATTGATGTGTTGATGAGGACGTATCCATACTGATGGTGGCTTCCAGTATGTCTAGGAATCGTTTCCAGGAAATAAAGCCATACATCCATTTTGCAGACAATACTAAACTGAACAAAAATGATAGTGTATAAGAGTAGATATACTATAGGTGGACGGACCCAAAATCTCATGTATTTTCTTATGGAAGTTTATTTTGCAAATTTTTGACCAATTTTACCCCCGACCGGGAAACGTAGTCAGTGGATGACTTCATTTTTGGCGAAGAATTAATAATTTAAAAAAAAAAGCTATGTCAGCTGTGAGGATCGAGCCCCGGTTCTTCAGATTGCGAGACAATCGCACAACCCACTAGACCACAACGCTCATCTATCGGAGTTGCGATATATTTGGTAGGTATGCAGGAGACGCGGAAGCGTTCGATGGGCGGGGATGGGGAAGCGGGCGGCCGGTGGAGGCCTGCGATGCTGGAAGCCTGCGGCGGTCAGCGGGGTGCCGGCGTACGAGNACCAATTTTATAAATAATACCTATAGTTTACGCCCTTGAATAAATAGGTATGTCACCAAACTCAAATAGGCGGAAAAACAAATTAAAACAGCTCTCAAAATTCGCTAGTTTTTTTACCTTAGTTGTATACCAAATAGGTAGGTAAGGTACCTTTTGAAATTAATAAAATTGATAAAAATTTGACTACTCCACACGAAGACAACGCGACGCGGCGATCTGATATTACGCAGACCATAGGCGATAAACAGTCTAATGCGAGAGCCAGGTGTGCAAGAATGTGACCTGTTTGTTTAAAAAAAATTGCGGTCGTCATACTGTAAGTTGCACATAAAAAAATTATGATTTTAAAAACATTTCTCATGTATTGGCTTTATTTTGTTCGCAGTATACATACAAATTTTCACACATAAAAGTTTTTCTCGATCGCTGAAAAATACATTCACCAAAATAAAAGGCTTAAATTTGTTATTATTTTAACAAATCAGATATATATATTATATACATATTCGCGTGATACGTCTGATTGCAAAATACAGGTAAGATCAATGTTTTGAAACATAGCATATGATTTACGACAGTCTATAAGGTATTTTATTTTAATTTCGCCATTTAAAATATTGTTTTTTTTT